>NC_056730.1:656475129-656515129 GCF_019279795.1 Protopterus annectens
TAAGTAAAGTCATAATGGAGAATTGTAAAAGGGGAAGAATCTATGTATGACATGGACAGACTATAAAAAAGCATTTGACAGTATCCCACATTCATGGATAAAAAAGAGAGCTATAAAATGTATAAGATACACCTTATACTGAATAATTACATTACAGCGGTAAACCACTTTCCTATTAAGCCAGGATAAAGGACAAATTATTATCCCAGGGATAAAAATTCAAAGGGGGATATTCCAAGGTGACTCTCTGTCACTACTGCTATTTTGTCTTTCCCATAACCCATTAAGTTGTCTAATTACCAGATTAGGTCTCTTTCTTTTGGCTTTTCCTGGTTAGGGGTCACCACAGCGGAACTCCGGTCAGCTAATGATTGACAGTGGATTTTTACAGTGCCGAGTTGCCAGCTTGAAGTCCAACCTTCAAAGAAGGCATATCCATTCACGCAAGCACCTACCTGCATGTCTTTATACGTCATTCGACCCCGGGGAGGACATGCAGACTCCACACAGAAGGAGCTCCAGTCGTGAATCGAACAGGAGAACCTCTTGCTGTGAGGCGACAATGCTAACCGCTGCACCACCGTGGCCCATTAGGTAGTGGTTACAATTTGGCTCCCAGAAAACAACAAAGTATAAAGACTTCTCATCTTCTCTTTGTAGATGATTTAAAACTGTATAGTTCATCAGATAAGGAACTGAAAGCTCAACTGTAGGCAGTCAAAACTTTTTCAGATGATATAAGAATGTCATTTGGTCTTGATAAATGTGAAAAAGCAACCCTTAAAGCAGGAAAGCTGCAGAACAAGAAAACATCAGTTTGGAACAGGAATGCAAATTAAAAGAACTTGAGCAAGAGAGTGTGTATAAATATTTGGGAATTGATGAAGGATCAACAATAAAACATGAACAAATGCGAACAAACCTTAGCAAGGAACATTTTAGCAGTCTTAAATTATACTGAAAGCAGTTGACATCTAGGAGCATAGTCCAAGTTATAAACCAGTTTGCTCTTCCTGTCATAACTTACAGTTTGGAGTGATTGACTGTCCCCAAAAGATGTTGGATAGGTTGGACAGGAAAACAAGATGGTTGCTTCATGCTCATCAAATGATTTATAAAAATCAGTGCATAGCAAGATTAGGTTGACTATCAAAACATTGAAGTTCACAAAAATGAAAATTCGATGCATCGAACTAGAGCTGCTACTTCCTGCATACTAATTAGGTTAAAATGTCAAATCTGTTGAATGAATTCAGCAGATTTGACTTTTATGTTGAATATCAAACGTGATGTCAGTGTAGGTGCAAACAAAAGTTAAACACCTACACCAGCATTCACGTTTTAGCAGGGGGGGCAAGCCCCCCTGCACCTCCCCCACATCCCCTGCTAACTAAATATTCTAACTCCAAGATCGCACTACTCTGAGGAAAGGGATGCATTTTCCAATCCGCACTGTACTGTGAGTGTACGCATAACATTGAATAAATATCAGAAAATGCACAGTTGCATTTGCTGATATTTACTCTCACTCTCCTAACATTTGGCAACATGGAAACTGACCAACTGCCCTTCATCTTTCTGTGTTCACCGAACCAAACTTCGACATTATGATAGTAAACCGCAAGATTATATATTCCCTGTTCTGAAGGATGTATGAGCCTCCTTGAAATTGATTACATGTACAGATCTGCAAACATATCAGCATCATGTGAGATGGAAATCAAACCAGAAGTAGATAAAAATCAGGCAGCAATTGAATGTGCCAAAAAACAAAAGAAAGAATATAAGGTGAAGGATCAGATGAGAAGGCAAGAAATGTGGAAAATGCATAAATATAGTTGCAAGTATAGAACACTCTTGGAACAACCTCATGTTGATCAGGATTGAATGCAGGAATGGTTAAGAAGAGGTGAATTTAAACCAAAAGATGAAAGGTTAATATTGGTGGCCCAAGATAGTGGACTATGTACAGACTGGCTTACAAAGTCCATTGAACATGTGGGAGAAACAGATAAATGTAGGTTTTGTAAAACAGAGGTGGAAACAGTTGCACATCTTGTTGCTGTTTGTGATATACTGATGGCAGAAGGACCGTATACTGAAAGGCATAATAATATGGCAAGACTGTTGCCCTGGGATTTGTGCAAACATTATAATATTGAAGTAAGTGAAAAACACTGGAAACATGAGCTACAAAGCATCATAGAAAATGATGAAGTTTATATCACATGGAATCATCCATTACCAACAGTTAAAAAATAGATGCGAGAAAACCAAATATAGTAGTGCATGAGAAGAAGACAAGGAAGTGAAGCTCCTCTGTAATTAGATGGCTGTACCTGCATGCTCAGCGTTATATGACTGTATTCTGCATTGCTCAGCTTTGGGGAAAAGGGCAAAACACTACTTAGTGATAAAGATTGTTGTGTTAATTGTCAGCTGCAATGAGTTTGCACCCAATAATTCATTAGGTTTCTGGAAAACTGATTAGAAAAAATGTACAGAAGAAAGTGTTTTCAGGGAGATAATAAAAAGATCTAAAGAAAATGCATCCCAGTGTACTACTAGTGATAGCAGGATCAGGCAGAATGTTGGAGTTCTGTTTAGTGAACAGAGTATTTCTGCAAGAATGGTTGTTGTTGACAATGGCCCCTTTCCAAAAGTGGATTTAGGAAAGATTCAGGTAACCAAATGCCTATTAATCTAACTATGATCCATAAGATTTCATGAAAAAGATACTGCAGGTCAGGCTGCTGCTGCTGTTCCCAAATGCTGGCTCTCCCATTAAAGTTCAGAAGCTTGACATCACCCATATCAGGACGTACCAGTGTGAGCTGATTCATTTTATGGCAGATTGAACACAGAGGTGGCAAGGGGAGCCCAGCTCTGCATAGGGTATAGTTACACTCCATTTTACAATGCATCTCATAGATGCCAGGAAGGAAAATTAAAGGGCAAAAGTATGGGGCTAAAATGTGGAAATTAAATGGAATGAATACATGATTTCTGATAATGACTGATGATGATTCTGAGATGGGAACTATCAGGAGAAACTTCAGTAAGTTAAGGCATGCTGAGAGGTTCAGTAGTAGGATCGTTCTTCAGCATAACTGTAAGACCACCTTCTAAGCTGATTTTGTAAAGTTTGGTGCAGTAGTCATAACTCAAGGAAGCTCC
This sequence comes from Protopterus annectens, assembly GCF_019279795.1. NCBI lineage: Eukaryota > Metazoa > Chordata > Ceratodontiformes > Protopteridae > Protopterus > Protopterus annectens. The sequence continues at coordinate 656,478,307 of NC_056730.1, forward strand.
AGTATTGAAAGAGAAAGATAGATAGACTGAGACACACAGAGAGAGAGAGAGAGAGAGAGAGAGAAGTGTGTAACCAGGAGTTTTGGAATGATACACTGATTTTCAGAATGTTGCCCCACCTTCCCCAGTTTAATGCACATACCTGAGACAACATATGTTTCTGGCCAGAATGCCTTTTTAATACTGAAAAACAAAACAATCTTGAAATGACATGCTGGCATTCTGAAATCTGTAACTTAAAATAAAAGCAGGGTAAATGTGCTATGACTTAAATATTTATATTGTAACATATTTCATTGAACAAAAACTTTGGGCAGATAGGTGGATGCTAAGATTTGATATAAAAAAGGGCAAAATGATGTGCTTTCTTTAGAGAGATCCAACATAATGTTGCAGCCTTAGTGAGGGTATAACCAACCAGGACAGATGAAAACAAGTATAAGTTAGCAATAACTGTCCATTAGCAGAGCATTCATTCAGTGGCTATGTAATGCTAACCAGGACAAATGAAAACAAGTATATGGTAGTAATAACTGCCCATTAGCAGAGCATTCATTCAATGGCTATGTAATGCTAACCAGGACAAATGAAAACAAGTATATGGTAGTAATAACTGCCCATTAGCGGATGTGTAATCCTCACCAGGAGAGATGAAAACAAGTATATGGTAGTAATAACTGCCCATTAGCAGAGCATCCATTCAGCAGCTGTGTAATGCTGACCAGGACAGATGAAAACAAGTATATGGTAGTAATAACTGCCCATTAGTGAATCCATTCAGTGACTATGTAATGCTGACCAGGACAGATGAAAACAAGTATATGGTTGCAATAACTGTCCATTAGCAGAGCATCCATTCAGTGGCTGTGTTAAAGAGTTATGGTGAAGACAAAGAGGTTTGTAGCTGCATAGTGTGGGGTGTAGATTCCAAAGATATCAAGGGCATCTTTCCATTACGAATGTGCTAGTAAGACCACATTTGAAGCTCTGTGCGGAGTTCTGAAGGTCATACCGATGATAGAAAATTAGTCTGGTAATTCGTGAAAAACGGACTTACCAAACTGTGGAAAGATTCAGGTAACCAACTGCCCATTATTCTAACTATGGTCATTTAAAGATTAGAAAGAAGAATATAAAGGAGATTTGATTTGGATGACTGAATTGCCCGAGCATAGGTGGGAGGGCAGATGTGAAGACAAAGGACAGAGAAGGAGACAGGGATATGGATAACACAGGAAGGAGCAACAACTTAAGTTAGACTTTAGTGAGGGGTGTTTTATAGTGAGGCTTTTAAACTCTGAGACAGGGATATAGTGTAAATCATCAGTTGGGTTAAAAGCTGCTCAAGACAGAGTAAGAAATGGAACAGGCAAGGGTAGGGAAGAAGTAGCTGCAGAAGAGCTGTTTGCTTCACTTTCATAGCCTTGAAACTTTTGGACTTCCTTCTATAAGCAGCTGTCTAGATTTGTATGCAGCATCTTTGTTGCTATGCAGAAAGGCTTGTGAAATCCTGGTTGTGTGGGCAACAGAAGTCAAGTTTTTTGCATTTTGTCATTTTGTGAGGAAGACTTTCATCATCAGAGCAAGAGTGCGAAAAGAATAACAAGCTTTTTTATCCCCCTTGGGATAGCACCTATCTGGCACAGCCCCCAGTGCCCCACATCCATGCCAGGTCTACCAGCTTATCTCTGTCCCCCCCTGGACTTACTCTAGTATTATTGCTGGAGCCAGTTGTGGATCCTAAAGGCATCCTGGGGGCTTGTCCATCTATGCTTCTATCCTGGGAAGGCTCAATCTTATGTTAATCTTAGTTTATTCCTTACTCTTGGGATTCGGTTCCGAACTCAGAACCGAGCCAGCCTTTTTTCAAGCTCGCGTTAGCCACAAACCTCTTGAGCTAAGATTTTTCCCATCATGCCCTTCTTCCTGTCACCTCAGATCTTGTTTGCCGCGTTGCTGTTCAGCCGTGTCGAGCCGTTCCTCTCCAGCTAAGTGTATATTTTGATAATTTTTTGAGCTTTTCTCACAGAATTCTTCGTTTTTCGACTTTGTTAAGTCATGTCTTCTTTTTCATTATTACCTGTACCTTTTTGGTATCTTCTACTACCGTTGTTGGTAGTCTTGCCTCGCCCTCACTTGGGCTTTTTTACAGTGTGCGTGTGCCTAGTGTTTGAATATTTTGTGGATATAATGTCTGAGAAGAAAGGGAGTCCAGGCTTTAAGAGGTGTTCGGAGTGCGCACACAAACTGCCTCATTCTGACACGCATGACCTGTGTGTTTACTGTTTGGGTGTGCCTCATCTCACAGTGAAGCCGCCCTGTCAGATGTGTAAAGGTTTTTCTGCCAGGACTTTGAACAAATGCAAAAATAAACTAGTACTAAAGGGTCTCCTTAAGACCTCTTTCTCCGAGGCTATTTCTGGGTCACAGGAATCTTCTCCTCCTTTCAAACAACATAAAAGGCCCGTCTCTTCCATCATTTCCCTCTGGAGACCCTAAGGAAGGGAAACATAAAAAGGCTAAATTGTCAGAGTCATCAGTGCTAGCGGCTGCTTCGGCACCGACTCGCTTGACTCTGTCTCCAATTATGTCTGCTTGTCCCTCTACACCATTGCTTTCGACGCAGACTTCAGCCTTCATGGTGCAGACTACTATGGCACCGACTAGTTCAGTGCAGACTTTCTCGGCACCGAGTGGTGTATCAGCGCAGTCATCTTTGGCGCCAACTGAAGTCTTGGTGCAGACCCCTTTGGCACTGTCTTCGGTGCCGACAGTTTTCTCGGCACAAACACCTTCGGCGCCAACAGTTTTCTTGGCGCAGACTCCCTCGGCACTGACGATTTCTTCGGTGCAGACTTTTTCAGCACTGATGGTTTCAGTGCAGACAACTCCAATTTTGACAACACCGTTCTTGGTGCAGGGATCTTCCACACCATTGATTTTGGTGCATACCGCTTCTGCACTGGCTTTAGTGGCGCAGATTATACAAACACTGCCAGTTTTGGTGCAGATATTACCTATTCAGACACCTTCTTTCAGTGATCGTGCTAGCCCTTTTTTGGGCAGGCCCAAATCATCTTCAGGGCTTTCAGTGAGGTCTACCAGAAGCCTTTTTGAACATGATGTGGTGCATCTTATAGACCAGCTGTTTTGGCCAGAGGAATTCCTGCCCCTTCAAAAGTGCCTCTCCCCTCTGGAGTTAATCTCCCTTCTCCACAGACTCCTACCTGTACTCCTTCAACCTCTATGGAGGTTTTGAGGCATCCCTCCTCAGGTGGACTGGCCTTCCTGGCCTTGAAGAGCACACTGGCCTCTGCTTCTTGGCCACCTCTGTCGAAGGCTACTACTTTCTCTGAGCCTCAGCTATCTCAGGTCGCAACCCCCACACTCCGGGCGCAAGAGTCTTGGGCCATTCTCCCCCTGGAGACACCATCCTTGCAGCCTTCCCCAGAGTCTCCCACTGAGGAAGCCCACCACAAGACTACATGTAAGAGGAAGCACATGGACTCCATGGAAGAGTCAGTGACTGAAGACACAGATTACGATGTCCCCACATTCACCTTCTGATGAGGTTTCCTTTGGTGACATCCTCAACATTTTAAAGCAGAGAGGTGAATTGAAGTCCTCTAACCCTTCCTCAGAGGAGTCTGTGTTCCTGTAGGATTTTCATGCCCAGCCCCCTACCTCCTGAGTTACCCCACCTGTCGATGAGCTCATCAAGCTCATCGTGCAGCTTGAGTGGAAGGCACCAGACTCTGTGGAGGCCATACCTCGTAGACCGGACAAAATCCTTTCTCCCCAGAAGAGTGTCCCCATTGATCAAAAGGTCTCCCAGTAGACACCATGGTAGTGGCTGCCGCTACAAAGAAGGAACTGGCAGAGGAGAGCCAGGCTGTTCACCCACCCAATAAGGATTCCCGGGCAGCGGACAGATTAGGGCAGTGAGTCTTTGCATCTTCTACCTTTGCTGTTAGGTCCTTGAACTACCTGGCACATTTCACAAGGCTGCAGAGAGACCTGGTGTCAGAACTCCCTGAGACCTTTACAGGAGCAGTTTCTGATGAGGTCAGAGACAAGGTGGCCTCTCAGTTAGTGACCCTAGAATTGGTTTCCAATTCCTCAATGCACTTGATATCACACGCTACTGAGAGAGTGGCTAGAGCTGCGGGTGCAGGCATAGTCATGAGATGCCATGTCTGGATGCACTTTTGTGACTTTGCGGACCCCTTCAAGGCTTCCTTCCTTAATGCCCCTATGAGATCACTACTTTGTTTGGCTCCAAGGTAAAAGATACATTGGCCAGATGTAAACAGGATGGTAAGACCCTATCTGCTGTGGGTGTCCATTTATCTTCTCCTCAGTGGTTCTAGTCTAGGAATCAGAAGAGTGGGAAAATGTGGCACAAAAAGTCTCAGGGTCCTCTATGTGATTCTCAGGCTGAGTTTTCCCCTAGAGGCAGGGGGGAATTCTAACAGAAGATGCCCCTTTCAGAGCAGGGGAGGTCCGTGAAACTGGGGATCCAGGGAATCTTTCTCTGGACAGCCCTATCAGCGCTCCTGAGGAGCAGCCCGATTGCTTTCCTCTGGAAGCAGTTGTGGGTCATTTTTCCTTTTACCCTTCTGCCTGGCAAACCATAACCACAGATGCTTGGATACAAAGGCTCATCACCAGAAGATACCATATTCCTTTCTTATTCACTGCCCCCTTACCCAGAAGCTTACCCAACGTACCACCCAGTCAAAGGAAAGCCGCAGCTATAGAGGTATCAGAGCTGCTTTGAAAAAAAGTCACCCAAACAGTCCCCCCAGACCAGACAGAATCCGGCGTATACTCAAGATTCTTTTTGGTGTCAAAAAAGACAGGGGACTGGAGACCGATTCTGGATCTCAGCGCCCTAAACAAATTCGTAAAGACAGAAAAATCCCGGATGGTCACGGTTCAGTCTATACTTCCACTTTTGGAAAAAGACGATTGAATGTGTTCCATAGATCTTCAAGACACATACTACCACATAAAGGTGGAAAGGTGCTCAAGAAGATATTTTTGCTTCTGGGCGGGAGCCAGTCATTGCCAGTTTTGCGTACTGCCCTTTGGACTCTCTACAGCTCCCAGAGTGTTCACAAAGTGCATGGCAGTAGTCACAGCTCACCTGTGGCTTCAAGGATTCCAGGTTTTTTCCTACCTAGGCGATTGGCTTATTACTGCCCCAACAAGCTGTCTACTGGATCAGACCTTGACTTACACCATAAACACTGCACAGCAGCTCGGAATATCGATAAACTGGAAGAAGTCAAACCTTACTCTTGAGTCACTCATTAGAGTACATTGGAGTGATTCTGGACACAATGACTTGCACAGCTTCTCTACCAGATCACAGAATTCAGAGGATCAAAGAACAGGTTCAGGCAATACTTTCACAAAATCTAGCCTCAGCTTGATCCGTTCTTCAACTGCTGGGATCGATAGCAGCCTCCATCACCATAGTCCCTTTAGCAAGGCTACTCATGAGGCTTCTTCAATAGCTGCTTCTTACTCAGTGGTACCCATCCCAGTACCCCTTATCTTTTCCGATTCAAATAACCAAGTTTTGCAAACAGGACTTGCTCTGGTGGATGTCAAACAACCCTTACCAGTGGTCTCACCCCTTCAACCCTCATCAGCCCAATGCGACAGTGACCACGGACACCTCCCTGATGGGGTGGGAGGGGCTGTTTCAGGGAAAGACAGTCTAAGGCACTTGGTCACAGACGGAGGCCCATCTGCATATCAATGTCCTAGACGTGAGGGTGGTGCTACTAGCATTGCAAGCACTCCAATCTATCCTTCCATCATGGACTATTGCAATCCAGTCAGACAACATGGCAGTAGTCTGGTACATCAACAAACAAGGGGGAACTAGATCATACCCACTCTGTCGAGAGGCCATGAGAATATGGCAATGGGCGATAGCCTCTAACCGTTTTCTGATAGTGACAAACATTCCCGGGAGCTCCAACATGATAGCAGACAAGTTGAGCAGATGCATTCTACAGCCTCATGAGTGGTTTCTCAATCCTGTAATGGTGGTAAAGATTTTTGACCGCTGGGGCCAGCCTTGCTGTGACCTATTTGCATCCCCGTCCAGTCACAAGTGCAGCAACTACTTTGGACAGTCACCGAGAGATTCTCTAGTCCACAACTGGCCCTCGGGTCTGCTATATGCCTATCCTCCAATACCTCTCATTCCCCTGTTTCTCAAGAAAGCACGTCTGTTGAAGAGCAAAGTGATCCTCATTGCTCCATATTGGCCTCGACAAGTTTGGTTTCCCTTCCTGTGGCCTCATCTGCTAGATCGACCATGGATTCTCAATCTGACTCCAGAGTTGATCTCTCACCCACAGAATCTGGTTCACCCAAACCTATCCAGCCTGAAACTGACAGCTTGGTTTATCCACTTCCAATGATTGCCAAGCAGCATGACCTATCTTCCCATGTGTGACATTCTGATTGCCTCTCATAGATCATCCACCAGACTACTCTACCACAGCAAATGGAAGACATTTTCTCTCTGGCTACAAGATAAACAAATGGACCATTTTACAGCCCCTGTTTACTATTGTGCTAGAATATCTTTCAGACCTTTTTAAATCAAGAGTAGCAGCCTCCACAGTCCGTGTTCACTTGGCTGCAATTTCTAATTTTCATAATGGCTTCCAGGGCTCTTCCTTAATGTCACACAAACTTTGTAAGACCTTTCTGAAGGGCGTAACCCAACTAAAGCCTCCATTCATTGAACCTGTTCAACCTTGGGACCTGGTCTTAGTCCTTCAAGGGTTAACAACTTCTCCTTTTGAGCCTGCATCTACCTATGATCTAAAGTATCTGTCATGGAAAATGTTGTTCTTAGTTGCTATTACTTTTGCCAGACATATTTCTGAATTACAAGCTTTGTCTATCAAACCCCCCTACCTCATCTTTCACAAGGACAATGTTTCATTAAAACCCAATCTGACCTTCCTGCCCAACATCGTTTCTGAGTTATCTATCAATCAGGCTATTGATTTGCCAGTGTTCTTCCCTAATCATTCTACCAGAGGGGAATATTGCCTGCATACCTTGGATGTACATAGACAAATTCGTTTTTACCTAGACAGGACTAAATTTAATAGAAAATCTGAACAGCTGTTTTTGACCTTTTTGGAATCCAGATTAGGTTGTCCAGTTTCTAAAGTTACTTTAGCCGCTTGGTTGAGAAATTGTATTACTTTCATTTATTGCAAGAATGGTATCCCTTTACCTGGCAGAGTAAAGGCTCACTCTACAAGATCAGTGTCAACTTCTTCAGCCTTCCATGCTAGAACATCTTTGAATGACATTAGTGCAGCCGCAACTTGGGCTAAGCCTCATACCTTCATTTCTCATTACAAATTGGACTTGGCCTCCAGAGGCAGAGTTTCCTTTGGTTCTATGGTGCTCTGAAATGTCCTTCTATAGGGCCACCCAGGGAACAAGATAGCTGGGGACTCTGTCCCAAGAGTAAAGAATAAACGAACATTAACCACATCAGATAAAGAAGTTATGTCTTACCATAACATTCCATCTGAGTTGTTTCATCTTCATTTATTCATTATGGCCCACCCGCCTTCCCCCTCTGAAGGTTTCTTGTGGATCTCATTTGTCCTTCTTTCTAGTTGTTAGGTCATGTCTGACCAGAGGTAGCCTCGGCTTCATTTTTCCAACTTGCAAACTAGATCTGAGGTAACAGGGAGAAGGGAGGTTTGTGGTTGATGCGAGCTTGAAAAAAGGCAGGCTTGGTTCCGAGGTCGGAAGCGAATCCCAAGAGTAATGAATAAACAAAGATAAAACAACTCAGATAGAACGTTATGGTAAGACATAACTTCTTTTTATATGACCTTTTCCCTCCCCGATCCACCCCTTTCTCATTGATCATGTCCTAGGACAATTCCCCTCTTTGTATCGTGCCTCCTTTGAGGAAGTGTCATCAACAAACACCCTCCCACTTAGGACAGTGCACCCATCCTTCCCTGACGCTCCATCAATCACCTGACCTGCAAATCAAGCCCAGGATGACTGGACGATAGTTGGGCTTTATCTCTCTATGCCACAGGAGCAGCTCAAAGCAGGACATGTTGATCATATTCTCCATCCATGACCATTTAAAAATATCTGACAATGTAAATCATGCTTACACAACTGGCTTTGCTGCTGTGAGGGTTTTGCACCTGACCATGAGGACAGTCTCCTAGGTTTGTTTAGTGAAAGAAAAACTGACAGAGCCAGTATTGGGGTGGGAATGAGTAATATGTAGCATGCTCTGTCACTCTTGGATGAACAGGAAAGTGTTGCACTGGAAGGTATGACTGGTGAAAATTAGAAGGCAGTAAATCTGTCCCTTGTCTGTGTAGCAGGTTTCTCACTGTATAGGGATGCATGCAATTCTTGCCTTCAGATATGCATGAATGTTTGAGAAGCATAAGACTCAAAAGCATACTGCCTCCCTTAATGGAGAGTAGGGAGAAGTTATGTCCCTCCCTTAGTTTGGGCTCCTGCTGATGAGCCCCTCAGTCACATCCCTCCTGCCTTAGTGATTGCTGAAAAATAAGCTCACTGGTTAACAAAAAGTCTTCTTTCAAAGTCTTGTTTCTAAAACCATTGTCAAGTCATTCAAGAAGGCAGTTATTTCAGTGGATCTTTTCAAATACTAAGATGTCCAGTAATGATTCTGTTTATGACACAGTTTTGGCTACCATCAGCACTGTCACTAATTCTGCAGTTAACAAAAGGCAACAAAGAGGATGGCAGTAAGAAGAAAGAAAGAAAATCACCCAGTAACCAGTGACACTGCTGTCGTCATTTTTGTCCTGTCACTCTTGTGTCCAAACTGATGCTGACATTTTATTTACTGAGATTTGCATGGCTTCAGATGTTTTTCTGTGAACTAAATCATGGAATGCAATGGCTACAGAAAGCATGATCTAGGAATTGATGTTTCTCTATAGCCATGTTCATCATGGCTTGAAAGGCTAGTTTGGTAGCAGCCTTATGACTAGCATCTTAAAAATGGCCTTGGTTAAGCAGTCTTTTTTTGAAGTTTTGCTTATCTGCCTATTTAAATATTCTTTCAGACATGTATAGATCTGTTTTTGTGTTACTTTTGCCAAATGTATCCAACTTTGATAGTGCCATAGCAGCACTGCCATGGATCTGGATGCTGTACGACTGCACTTTGTTCCTGGGGTGGAGATGGGGTATAGCCCAGATGCTGAAAGAGATTGGAAATGGGTACGTTTTCTCTGTGACTCAATGAGACACAGTGCTGTCACCATCAGAATCAGTGTCACCCTATAACTCCATAACAATTCTGTTGTCAACACATTGACAAACCTCCACAGTATGATAATATTCAGGGTACTAAAAGAATGACTATACTGCTAGTTATCATGTCTTTTCACATTAAAAATATGACACTTCATTATGTGCCTCTGCATTAACAGCCACCTCTGACGGCTGCACAGTTTAGTGTTGCATAACCTGCAAAAAGTAGAGCTGCCTGATCACCTGTACCTCATAAAGGAATCCTATAGCATGGGTTTTAATCTTGCTGTTCCCCTGCTGCTTAATAGGGTCTTTTTGGTTTGACCCCTACTCTTCTGTCCTATATTAATACTTGTTTTCTATTAATGTATTTGTACCTGCATTACTATTTTAGTTCTGATGTAATAAAGATGTTTATAAAAAAAACCTATGTGCGTGCTATGTGTGTGTGGTGGGAGAGGGGAAGGTGTAGCCGATCTCACCACCAAGTGATCTGGCTTACCCCTCCAAAACCTAACCTGGCCGTAATGCCACACTATATTTATCTCCAGTCTCAGAACCAGCAGTCATCCTCCATTTTCCAGTGACAGCTTCTGTCATTCTGAGCAGGTTAGGGCTTTTAACTATAGCCCTGTTTCACTTATGCTAGTGTACAGGCATTAGTGTACACTGAATAAGGAATGGATAGTGACTTTGAGAATATGTTCCTGCTCTGGGTCCACAGGTTAGACAAGTCTTTATTCACCAACCCCAGCCTGGCATCATCTCCCTGGCCCCAGCTTCTTCCAGATCTCAACTGAAGATCCCCTACCAGGATAGATATGACCCATTCTCCTTTCTTTGCCATGAATCGCCTGAGCCTCTAATGAAACACAGGTAGTTGAGGCTTCATCCTTCTATGCCACCTTTGAGTCTTCGGCACTACATTTGATGTCAGGATGTTTGACTCTTCCCACTTCTATGAATTCAGTGCTTTTTCTTGTCTTCACTGTGTTAAAACCACTAGTTAAGGCAGTACTGCAGTCCTTCACTCCTGTGCTCTTCTAGTTCTTTCCTGTTTCAGTCTCTCTCTAGTATTCTCTTTTTCTCTCACTGCATTTTTTGGCCTAGCTCAGTCATTTACATCCTTTATGCATTATTTTTATGTTTTCTTTTGCAGGCTGTTTGCTCCACTCTTCTTACTTCCTTTCTGACTCTTCTAAAGTAGTGCTAGTGACATGTGTGTGTATCTTGAAAGCTTCAGGATCTAAGCCAGGTAAAACTTTACATTCTGTCCCTGTTATGCTGCTCTAGAAGCCTCGTTTTACTTTGTGATTAACTATCGCACTACATTAGCCCTTGTATTATCCTATGGATATAATGGTGGGATTTACTTATAGTATTTTTGGTATACTGGTGTTTCATTGGTGGTGGGTTGATGACCAAGAATTCCTCAGATTTTTTTATTACATATCCTTCTAGTAACTGTATAAAGGGAACTTTGCCATTTTAATATCTTGAAATAACAGAAAAAATTACATTGGAGAAAAGGTGAACCACATTGGTCACAAGATATTACTGGAGTGTGAGGTAACCATGGCCAGTTCTTTATCTGGCTCTGCAGTTATTCAACTCTTTTACACCTGATAGCAGTAATTTAATTAGGTGCTACATTTCTGGACTGCCAGCAGGCTGGACAGCAATTACCCAGAACTGACAGCATAAAAAAAAATTACATCTGAGAAAATCTATTCAAGAAAAGTACATTTGGATTTCTTGTTTGGTTAAAATTATTTTTCTCACATTTAATATGCTTAATTGAAACAAAGAGTAGCTTTGTGTGTGGTTGGCCTTTCACTTGCTGTAGGCTTGAGTGAGGAAAGTGTAGACCATGCAGGTAATGCTGCAGGCATGATTAAAAAGAGACAGTGATCAGTACAATAGGCATTAAAACTTCAATGCACTAAGGCAAAAAAGTATGTAGGCATCGTGTCAATTATAATTGCTTTTTGCATTTCTTTATACACCTAATTATACACAGTGACACAGTGGACCCCGGTTAAGACAAATTGGTCCTGTGACATCAGTGACACTACACTAGTTTATGCCTTCTATCTGTTCTGTGTTATACTTGCATGTGCATTTACTTAACCGATTAAGGCATAAAAATATCTCACCATCCCAATGTCCTTCTTTTCTTTTCCTTTTTTTATTTGGCATTTTATTTCATTTCTGATATTACACCTCTAGGAATTGAGGAACCCTGTTTGGTCTTTTAAAGCCAGATTTGTATGGTGTTGGGTAGATGGAAAGGCAGGTAGTGTACTGCCTTGTATTTCCCCAAGGCTCTAGTCTGTGTATTTATTTAATAATCTAAGGCAAAATACCACAAACTATCCAGTCATCCAGTACAGAGCAGACCCACAAGTCATTGAGAATGTAAGGGGAAGTAACTGGAAGTTGTAACAGCACAGCATCAGACAGCATTGTGAACAGCGACTTTTTTTAACAAAAAAAGCTTTATTAAATTATCATGTTTGATATAGGCAGTCTTATATTTATATAAATTAAAAAAAACAATAGCGAGGCAATCTCAGTTGCAAATATTATATTTTACAAACCATGGCGACCCAACTGCAGCTGCAAGCATTATATATCACTTTTAATATATCCGGTCATTGTTAGCCAACCATTAAATAGCTCATTCAAATCTTGCCTTCTTTTAAACCTCATTCCTCATCTGCATGTATTAACCCTACATTTCCCATTTTTTTCCTATATAATTTGCTCTTACCCTTTTCTAAAAATCCCATTTCCACTTGTTTTATCTCTGTTAATATCTTCAATACTTCTAGTAAAGTTGATTTAGACTTTGATTTCCATTTTCCAATAATTGCTTTTTTGGCAGCCATTATAATTAGACTCTGTATCATGGTCAGAAAAATAATTTCTTCGATATACCAGTTCACTCACCCAGCATCTCCAACAGTGCAGTCTGCAGGGATGTTTAAAGTCTGCCAACTCTTTACACTCGCAGAAAATATGTTCCCAGTTATCTCTTTCTTCCCCATCATACCACCAGCATTTGCTGTCTATCTGATGAAAATTCTTTGGAGTCTACTTACGGTATAAAAATAGCTATGTGAACACTTCCAAGCAAAGATCCTAAATCTTCTAGATTTTGTTGCATATTTGGGAGACATGCATATATCTCCCATTGTTTCTTTGTGAATTGCTTAACCTCCTCTGATTGACTCTTATAGTTATCATGAAATATTTTATATGCTTCACTAATTATTCCTTTCTTAATAGCAACTTCTGTTCTAGATTCTACTAAAAACTCTACTAGTGTTGGTCTTTCATTTAGGACCCCCCCATTTCTTTCTCTTTGCCTATACTCTGATAACAATCCTTGATAGGGAAGGTAATCACTAACCTGCAGACAAATACATTATTGGTGTCTTCCCATTCTATTACCTTTCCTATTTGCTTCCAATACATTGGTTTCTTTGCTAGTTTTCTCCAATATATTCCAGCCCCCATTTGCCTATTGTTTGTATCTCCAATTGCACTCATCCCTACTGGCGGAATCTCCTTTCTCCATTCCCGTGTTGGCTTAGTTATTAGAATACTTTCGGCTACTTTACAAATATAATATTCTGCATGATTATTGTTGTATTAAAGGTCTGCATCGAAAATCCCAGTCTCTCATTGTTTTTTGAGTTTCCTGCCTGTTTCATCATTGTCTCTTTCCACTTTGAATTATATTTTTCTGCTTGTGCTATGTATAGGAGCCTTAACTGCCTTGCTTCAAAATACACCTTCAATTCGGGTAATCCTAATGCGCCCTGTTCTACTTGAAGAATAAGCTTAAAAAACTTGATTTTTGCTGTCTTCCCCTTCCAGATAAAATCCTTCAGCTCTTTATTAATTGCGATCTACAACTTCTCATCTGGTTGATAAAAATATGCCTGGCCTGCGTATAAAACTAAAGGGGCTAAAAACATTTCAACTACTTATATATCCACATAACAGAACTTCTGTTTTCTCAGTTTTTTTATTATCTTTTGTTAAGTTTCTTCCCACATATTCTTTGCTGCCACACCAGTATCATTTTTATCATGTCTCCATAAGTATGGATATTGCTAAACCAATTCATATGTGGGTACATAATTTACTGCTATTGCTTTTGTTTTAGCTTCATTAATTTTGTATCCTGAAAAGGTTTGAAACTGTTTCAGTATATTCCACAGCTGTAATGTCCTTTTTCTGGTTTTGTCAGGTATAAAATAATGTCATCTGCAAACAGAGTCAGCTTTTCTTGGCTACCATACCAATTATGTCCTTGAATTTCTGATTCCCTTATTTTCTTTGCCAGTGGTTTTAAATATAATACAAATAATAAAGGGGAGAGAGGACACCCCTGCCTAGTTCCTGTGCTCAAGCAAAGATTATCAGAGAGGACTCCACCATATATCTTCCTAATCCAACTTAAAATTTTATCTGGGAATGCAAATGCTTGCATTGCTGTGCTCATAAGTCCCACCCTACTTTGTCAAATGCTTTCTCTCCGTCAGGACCCACCAACAACAGTGGTATTTTTTTACATTCTGCTTCCCTCTGGATCATTATTGTTCTGTTAATGTCAAATATGTGCCTCCTGTAGAATATTGTGTGTGTGTGTGTGTGTGTGTGTGTGTGTGTGTGTGTGTGTGTGTGTGTGTGTGTGTGTGTGTGTGTGTGTGTGTGCGTGTTGTATCTTTAAGAAGTGTTTCAAAGTCAGCATGTCCATATAAATAGCAAGCAAGTGCTAGCTTCAGTGCCATTTTGAGAGTGCAGCCAGAGTGCGAGCATGTATGAGCGTAATAGCTAGTTTGTTTATAAGTTTATCTATTTAAAGTTATTAAGCCTCAATTCTGATGTGTTTGTACATAATAAAGCTGCTTGAACAGAACCCATGAATGCTCGTCTATTTTATCCTGACTGGACAAGTGGCATGGTGTCAGAACCGAAAATCCAGAGACTGCTTTTCAAAGCTACAAGGTGGAGAGTTAACAGTGAAGGTAAACTAAGAAAACCGAGTACAAAAAAGGGTCAGAAACAGAATAAAGGTAATGAAAACTTGCATGAATAACTTATTTAAAAAAAAAAAGATAAAACGGAGCATTACAAGGGCACAAACCACATTATTAAACAAGCAAGAGGCACAAAAATTAAGATATTTGATAAAATGATTATCAGAAAAGCACATAAAGGGTTTGAAAATCCCTCAGAATTGCAAAATGAGCATGTTTAAAGTAAAATGGGCATGTTTAGAGTAAAATGAGCACAAGAAAACTATAATGGGCATGAAAAAGACTAAAGCAAAACGAATACAATAAGGGCAAAAAGGGCACATTAAGCATAAATAACGCAAGGCGACTGTATGTTTTTTGGCAAAATACTGTGTTTTAACATCACTACTATTTCACATTGTATTCAGGGCATAACTAGAGTTATTCGAAGTATCTCAAAAGTGTGTAAAACCACTTACAGTGTGTGTTTATTACTGTGCATTTATTCTGAAAAGTTTATTTGTGTGTAAAGTCCAACAATTTCATAAAGTGCAGTCAAAATACAGCTTTTTCGAAAAGTTTCTTGTGATGAGTGTGTCTATTCACAAAGTGCCACCATTACATAGTGTTTCTTGCACTGTAAAGAGTTATTAGCAAAGGACAACCATTTTGGAAATGTTTCAGTGTGCTGTGCACTGTTTATTCGCAAACTACAATTACTTTAAAATGTTTCTTATTCTGAGCTTCTTCTACCCAGTTTATTCTCACAGTGCAGTTATTTTGAAATGTTTCTAGCACTGTTAAGAGGTGATTTCTTACAATACAGTAATTTCAAGAGTATTCTTGTGCCCGAGAGACATATTTTTCAAAGTTCAGTTATTCAGAGCCTTGTTGTGCTATTTGGTATAGTTACAAATACTGGCATAAATTTCTGGCATATGTATATGTGTGTGTGTTCTTGCATACTTGCAAAAGCCATCACTGGTATGTGTTAATATGACAGATGGATTTCAAAAGACATCACCACTTGTATTTGATCAGACTATTGTAGAGAATTAAAGAATGTTTGACCAAGAGTACAATATTTTTATACAAGCAGCTTATTCTGACAAACATGCATGCACCGAGTATTCACTTTGCTTAACTTAGCTGGGTCAGAGGTCATTGAAAGAGAGCATTCAATTGTGTATGCACCAGCAGTATATGAGGGAGAAGGTGAAAGCCATCATATTGTTTTACTGGCTAATCAAGGGAAGATCCAGAATGTCTGAAATGCAAATTCAGGGAAATGTGTAACCTCCAGACAAATATTACATTAGAGAGGCATTGGTTTTACACAAAGAGATCAAAAACCAGGGGAAACCTTTGCAGCTTATATTACTGACCTGAGAAACAAAGTTAAAACATGTAGGTTTGGTGACTTAAAAGATGAATTAATAAAGGACAGGCTTGTGTGTGGTATTAATAGTGCTACAGTGAGAAAGATTTTACTTCATGGCAGTGATCTAATGCTAAGCAAAGCTGTTGAGATTTGTCAAATCCATGAAGTTACAGAAAGGCACACAAGTATGCTTGCAAGTAATAAGAGCAGGGTTTCAGCAGGCTCTAGAGCAAATGTAGACAGCATGCAACACGTGTCTAGCAGAAGCAGGCCGAAGCACATGGCACCTGCCACTCCTGCAGGCTCCCCAGGTAAAATCCATAGTTTTCCAGCAAGTTCTAAGAAAAGGACATGCTCAGTGCAGTACAAGGGTGAGTCAGCAAAACCCAAATCGAGCTTAATTGTTAACTGTCACAGTTGTGGTGCCAATCATAAGCCTAAAAGAGAAAAATGCTTAGCATTTGTTCAGCAATGCCACAAGTGTAAAAAATTGATCCATTTTCAAAAGTTTCACAAGTCAAGTAAACCTCACACAGTTATAAAGAAAGGTCACTCAAAAAAGCAAGTTGATCATATAGAGAGCTGCAATTCTACTTTCTATGTAGATGGTCTACCAGTAATTGGTGAAAAGGTTGATGCAGTAAATTTGTCAAAGAATGAAGTATTTTATACTGTCCAGATTAATGGTAAATCCACCCAGCTCAAAGTAGACACTGGTTCAAAGTGTAATTTTATGTCAGCAGACACATTTGCTAAGGTGAGAACTGGTGAACAACTCAATGTGACTAGTAGTGCAAAACTTGTTGGTTATGGAGGTGAAGAAATTCAAACCGAAGGCTCAGTAGTGCTTTCATGTTATTTGGCTAGAAACTGCTACAGCTTGTTATTCTATATAGTCTGAAGACATGTGCAGTCATACTGGGTCTCAGAGACAGTTTGAGAATGAATCTGCTTTCCTTTACCAAAAAACTTTATCATATAAGCACATATCCTAGTTCCAATTTTACTGAAGCTATTTTCTCAGAGTATGCCTATGTTTTCAATGACAAGTTGGGCAAATTTCCAGTTGTGTATTTTATGAAGTTAGACCCAGAGGTCAGTCCAGTGGTCAGACTGGCAAGAAAAGTTCTGATAGTTATGCAGGATAATGTTAAAGCTCAGTTGGATAAAATGGTACAGCAAGGTGTAATTTGTCCAGCCACAGAACCAACTGAATGGGTGTCATTCATGGTAGCAGCCCACAAAAAAGGCTCAGACAAAATCAGAATATGTATTGGCCTAAGAGATTTGAACAAAGCATTAAGAGACCACATCATTCCATGTGTACAGTCGAGGATGTTGCAGCCCTAATACCAAATGCCACTGTTTTTTCTGTCTTGGATAAAACAATTTCATTTTGGCAAGTGATGCTTAATCGCAAATCTTCACTATTGACTACTTTCAGTACCCCATTTGGAAGATATAGATTCCTCAGGATGCCATTTGGAATAAGTTCTGCAAGTGAAGTCTTTAAGTGTGCAATGGAGCAAATGTTTTCAGGTTATCCTTGTGCCATAATAGTAGATGTTTATTGGTTGGAGGCAGTGGTGAAGCAGAACATGACAGACACCTCAAGAAAGTTCTAGACAGAGCACGTGAAGTGAATTTAAAGCTCAATCCTCTGAAGTGAAAATTCAGACTACCAGAAGGTACATATGTAGGTAATTTATTTACTAGCTCTGGCTTTTGACTAGACCTGTCCAAGCAAGCAGCCATTCTTCAGATGCGTGCACCAGATAATGTTCAAGCTCTGCAATGCTTTCTTGGTATGGTCACCTATTTAGGGAAGCATATACCAGACTCCAGTGAGTTGACAGCACCTTTGAGAGAGCTGACATGCAAAAATGTTGTATGGTCTTGGTTGGAACAGCGCCAGAAGGCATTTGAAGACCTTATGCAGAAAATTGCCACCCCACCTACATTAAGATACTATGATGTAAATAAACCAGTAATTCTTTCCTGTGATGCATCAAAGTTTGGTCTTGGCACAGTTATTCTTCATGAGGGCAGACCAGTATGTGATTCTAGATCTCTTATCCAAACTGAAATGCAATATGCTCAAATTGAGAAAGAACTTTTTGCAATAGTATTTGCATGTTTAAAGTTTCATGATTATATCTGTCTTCAAGCTATTCAGATTTAAACTGATCACCAGCCTCTAGTCACTATTTTAAATAAGCTGATGCATTCAGCTCCAGTGAGATTACAAAGAATGATGCTTGTATTGCAAAAGTACAACTTCAAAATGGTCTGTACAAAAGGCAAACTTCTTTATCTGGCTGATACCTCATCCAGATCACCCAGAAATACAACAGAACAGCTTCATGCAGAGAATTTTGAATTTGATGTCATGGAAGTATGTAATTTTTCTACCACGAGACTTGATGAGCTGAGAGCTCATACAAAGACTGATCCAGTTTTGCAAAAGCTCAACCACTACAGTAATGCTGGATGGCTGTCATAGCAATCTAGTGTAGCACCTGAAGTGCAAATTTATTTTCCTTACAGAGATCAGATGTTGATGGAAGATGGCATTATTTTCAAACACCCCAAAAGTTTTGTTCCTTCTTCCTTACAACATGAATATATCCAGATTTTGCATCGTGGTCACCGAGGTTCCGAATCTACCAAAAGAAGGGAGAGAGGACTAGTATTTTGGCCTTCTCTAGTAAAAGACATTGATAAAGTACTTTGTTCTTGTTCAGTATGCAATAGCATTAAACTGTATTTGCAAAAAGAACCACTTCAGCTAAGTCAAGTTCCTGAACTACAATGGTCAGCAGTAGCCACTGATATATTCGAGTGGAACAATCAGCGTTACTTAGTGTTGGTAGACTCTTATTTGAACTGGTTTGAAATTGATTTACTACCTAATCTAACATCCACTGCTGTTACTACCAAGTTGAAATGTAATTTCTCAGTCCATGGTAGTCCGCACAAAGTTATTTCTGACAATGATACCCAATTTACCAGTCAGTTGTTTCAGAAATTTGCAAAAGAATGGGACTTTGTACATGTTACTAGTTGTCCAGAATATCCACAGTCAAATCGACTAGCTGAACGTGCAGTGCAGAGTGCAAAGCAATTACTGCAGAAGTCAAAATGTGATAATACTGATGTCTTTTTGAATTTACTCAATCTCAGAAACATACCCCATGTCGATATACTTGGCTCATCTGCTCAGAGACATCTATCTAGGCAAACCAGAACAATATTGCCTATCAGTTCCAGTTTGTTGAGGCCTAAAGCTAAAAATAACAGGACAATTAGAGCCCAACTATTCAGAAAGTGTTCTTTACAGAAGTCCAGCTATGATAAATCGTGCATATTTTGTCTATTGAAAGAAGGACAGACAGTGAGGATACAAATAGCGAAAGGTTTCAACCAGATTAGTCAAGTAGCAGGTATATGTGCCAAGCTGAGAACCTACTTCATAGAATCTGAGGGTGTGGAGTACAAGAGAAATCACAGACATCTTCTTCCTGTACCAGAAGCAAAATCGCAGCAATGTTCCTGTCATCAGACTCAAGATCTCAGAGCAATCCAGACAATGTTCCTGTTGCAGAACGTGTCTTAACTTCTACTTACATTCCTGATGATGTTCCTGATGTCCCCAAAGTTGAACATTCAGCAGAGACAGCCCCAGTTGCTAGAGCTACAATTTGGTCATATTTCCAGACCTAGTGTGAAATACACAGCAACCTGGACATAATTGTCTATATGTATTTAGTTTTGTATAATTGCATGACAAAGAATTATTTGCATCAATTGCATGTCAATTAATGTCGTCAATTTTGCATGACTCATTTGTCAAAGAGGGGGGATGTAAAATAATGTGTGTGTGTTGTACCTTCAAGAAGCATTTGAAGGTCAGCACGTGCATATAAATAGAAAGCACATGCTAGCTTCAGTGCCCTTTTGAGAGTGCAGCCAGAGAGTGAGCACGTATGAGCATAATAGCTACTTTGTTTATAAGTTTATCTAAGTTAAAGTTATTAAGCCTCAATCCTGATGTGTGTGGACATAATAAAGCTGCTTGTACAGAACCCATGAAGGCTCGTCTATTTTATCCTGACTGGACGAATGACACCTCCCCTCTACAAGACCACATTGATCCATATCTATTAATTTTGGCATCACTTTTGCCATTCTTTTAGCCATTATAGACATAAACACTTTATAATCATGATTTAGTATTGAAATGGGCTGTATGAAGCTGGATCTGATTATCTTTACCCTCTTTAGTTATTACAGCTACCACTGCTTTCTTCCGTGATGTTGGTACTTCTCCTCCTCTTAAGAAACTGTTAAACAAAACCTTCCAGAACTTTATCAGTTTTTCCCTCCCAGCATCCAAGCTTCCACAGGAATACCATCTACTCTTGGGGACTTTTCTGTAGACTGGTTATACATCACCATTTTTATCTCATCTCATCTTATCCTAACTGTTAATAATTGAGCCTCCTCTCCCTCTTACATTGGCATATTTCATTTTTCCATAAACATTTCCATTTGTACCTTTTCTTGATTTCCATATTCTCTGCTTTATACACTTTCATAGAATTTCAAAATATTTCTAATACTTCTACAGGATCCCTTGTTACCTTCCTTGTTATAAGCTCCCTAAGCTTGGTGGCAGCCCTTTATACTTTCTGTTGCCTGAGTCATTGGGCTACAAGTTTTTGTGTTCTAGTTACATTCTTTCTGAACTCATGCATATTATCCGGGTCTATATTAGAACACCGACAAAGCCATTAATTGAATGGCCTTATCATCGAAAATGCTGGCGCTAGAACTCAATTTTATGGGGGTCTATGCCCCCCACACCCCCGCTAATTATATATACCACCCCCAAGATCATACTACAGTGAGGAAAGGGCAAATTTTCTGATCTTCACTGTACTGCAATCTCACAAAACATACTTCTATCACTGGCATTTTTGATGATAAGGCCATTCGATTAACAGCTTTGTAGGTGTTCTAGTATAGACTCTGTTATCCAGATAATCCCTTACTTTCTGTTTAGCATTCTGCAGTTACTCCTCTTCTTCTTCTGTGAGATTCCTCCTAGTTTGCAATACTTTAGCATTTGTGAGTCCCTCTAAATAATTCTTGTTACTGCTTAACCATACCTCCCTTTCTTTTATGTCCACCCTATTTCCACCATATTTTTAAATTTCACTTTAATTTTATCCCACTCCCTAGCTATATTTTCAGAAGAAATTTCTATCTTCTCTAATATCTCCTGAATAATTTACACTCCATTCCTGAAATTACTCTCTTTTCAACAGATAGTTGGAAAAAAAAAACAGTGTCTCAATTTTATTTTATTACCCTGTGTTTTTATTTTAGTTATTATTGGCTCAAGATCTGAAATAGTTATTGGGTGTGCCCCAAGACCTCCAATTAGATGCATATGTTCCTGCAAAATGTAAATTCTGTCTAGCCTAGCCTAGTTTTTGTATCTTTGGGAATAATATGTAAATTCTCTCCATATTCCTACTACTAAATTCATATCTTCCATGTCAAATATTTTCATAAATTTCTTTAAAAGTCTACCCTCCATTGTTATATTTTCCCTTCTGGGTCCACCATACACATCTTCTCTGTTGCAAATCAAATTCCAGTCTCCAATAATAAGTAATATTCCTTGCTGAAAGCTAATTGATTCTCCCAGAATTTTCTTAAGCTCCATTATAGCAGTTTTAGGTTGAATATAAATACATGCCAATGTAATCCTCCACCTTTGTCAGTAGCCCCTTACTATGAAAAATTTGCCATTATTGACTTTTTTATCCTCTTCTATTACTATTGCAGCTGATCTTGCAATGAATGTAAGTACTCCTGTCTTTCTTTGTCCCAGGTATTCCTCTGATTAACCATCCTGAAAATCTTGCTTTATCAAATTCACATGTTCAGTTATTTCCAATTGTGTTTCCTGTAGCATAACTATTTACACTCTACATGTTTTAATATAGTTTACTACTGTTTCTTTTTTGTATTTATCTGTGAGACCATTGACATTTAAAGACATTATAGAAAGAATCATATTCTTGAGGATTAATTATTCCCACATTTTATCTATAACAGCTTTTTTGTTAAACATTTGTCCTGCTTTCCTGCTTTTGTGTTACATGCATGCACTGTTTGGCAGGTTAATCTTTTATACAATTGGTTCTTGTCATCTCCATTTGAGCATGTGTCACATTTTGAAGAACTTTTTTATTGAAAACTCTCAGTCAAAAAATACACACACACACACACACACACACACACACACACACACACACACACACACACACACACACACACACACACACACACACACAATACCTCCCTAAAGCCTATTAACTTAATAATGCCACAGAAAATTGTGCACATCTTCAAATATTGAAATTGTACTCTCCTAATAAGAACAAATATTCTAAACTGACAGCCACACATACAAACTTGAGCTAAACTAAAAGAAAGATTATCCATGTTAAGAAGCATGGTAGAGCCTGTGATTCTGTTAACTGCTGTCTGTTTTACCTTACCTTTTTAACTCTCTCAGCTGGGAAAACACTTGAATGCTTTCAGAAAAGGTTTTCTGCAAGCCATTTCTCTTTATCAGATTATCTGCAAGAGACATGAGAACCATATATAAAATGGTTTACTAGAAAAAAGCCTTATAATATTCAATATTCTTCTTAATTTACTTGCTTTCTCTTAAAACGTATTACTATATAAAGCTAATGGCCTTAACCCAGTCATTTCCTATGCAAGAATGAGAAAAAATGCATTATTTTTTCTTTTGTCATGCTCTTTTAACCAGATCTTTTTTTTTTTTTTTTTTACATTTCAGTGCCTACATTTCTTAAATCTGAACAAGGAGAAAGAGATAAGAAACAAGAAAAAAAAAAAGGAAAAAAAAACAGGAGCACCTTTTTTCCTTAGTATCCCCATTACACTTAAAAATAACTTTAAAAAATATTTTATAACATGCAAAGAAAATCATGCTCTGTTTAAATAGTACTGTTAAGAAAAGATTATGTTGTACTTCCAGTTAACTTTCTCCCTCCTCTTCTCCTGTCCTGGGCATTTTTTGAACATTAATGACATGAAATAGGGCATATCCTTTAGAGTCCTCTACAAGTTTAACAAGGTCTAACAAGTCCAACATTTCCAGATTTTCTTTTTCTGTCCTGTTTCACAAATATAATTATTGCTTTGTAATACCACCTTTGTCAGTTTCCAAGTTACTGATTTTATTCTCCGAACATTAATGACATGAAGTAGGGCATATGTTTTAGAGTTTAACAAAGTCCAAGAAAGTTCAATGTTTCCAGATTTTCTTTTTCTATTTCTGTTCATCTCCACTTCCCAAACCCTGTCTCTGCATCATTTCCAGTGCACTCTTAATTCTTCACCTGTGCTTTTTTCCTTCTCTCAAGCATTTTCTGCTGCAGCACTGGGAAAGGTTTCACTGGCACAGTCTCTTTGTAGTCTTATTACCAGAAGAACAAGAAGCAGAATGTTTTTCTGGTTCACAGCTCACTTTTTGTTGGACAAGCTTTGTATTTCTTCCTTAGCGTATACTTCATAAAAAATGATTTTGTTCCTCCAGTGAAAAATATTTTGAAGATAACCGAGTACAGAAGTTTGAATCTCAATGTGTGCTTCTCAACATTTCCTGAATAATGGAATAAATGTATTCCTCTTCTGCCTGGTGTATAATGAGTAGTCATTCTCCACAAGCACTCTGCTGTCTCCCACTTTTAGTACTTTGTTCAGTCAACTCCTTCTGTTGGTAAGATTGCATTTTTACTATTAAAAGTCTAGGTTGTATTTTTTATAGCCAAGTTTGGAGCATACACAAAATGAGTCATTTCAGTTAACAATTCCTGTTGTGGAATACTAGTCCAGTTGTTTATTTGTGCTTTCATGAAATTAATACAGTCTGTTCTTTCCAGCTTTTCAGGTACAACAGGAAATCACATGTTTTCCCTGTGTGCTCTGTCCTTTAATTCAATTCATTTTTTAAGCTTCTCTATTTGTGCAGTGTCATATTCAGCCAGCCTTTTCTTCATTTCATCCTCTGAGTTTTGCAGTTATATCACCCTATCTGAGTATCTGTTTAAAGCTTCTTCCATTTCTTCAAACCTTGTATTGTTTGAGTTGATACACTCCATCAGTGTTTCATTTATTTTAGTCAGGTCTGTGTGAAGTTGCTTTATACTTTCCTCAAGGTTACTGGACGTCATGTCCGGAGCTTGCAGGGACTGTTTGCTGAACAGCTGCATTACTTTTCCCAGTCAGTGCTTTTTCATCACCTTTTGTGGCCAAATTTCCTTCAGGTTCTATGTATTTCTTTTTTCCTGGCATCCAGGCAGTGCACTTACTAGCCAGTTACTGAAATTTACTCAAAAATCCAGGTTCACTGGCTTTCTCTGCTAAGTTTCTGTTTTAATACTGGGAGAGCTAGAATTAAGCTTTTACTCAATGTGCAGTCATCTTGGAAATTTGTGAGCAGTGAGTTTCATCTTTAATTCTGAAATTTGAATCTGTATATAGTTTGTGGCTTTGATGTTTGGGTAATATGAAATTATTTTGTTGCACCTTTTAGGATGTAGAATAATTTTCTTCATTAACACCAATGATTTGTTTCTTGGGGAAAATATGACATTCTGCTACGTTGAGAAGCATTTTATGTGCTGTAAAGAAGTACCTAGTAATAGTTTCATGAAAATGTTATTAAGGAGACTAAACTGGTAGACCCATTCTAAGCTGTGAATCCATCCAAAAGATTGTTTAAATAATGAAATACTAAATTTGCATACCCATTCGCTAACTGAGAAAACTTAGAGTATATATGTGGAAAAACAAAATACTATGTTTAATCTGTTGAAATCACTAGGTTATAGAGCTGAAAGTATTAAGTTGCAGTGTGAGTTTCCTGGAATGGATGAGATTGTGATTCAACAGTTGGGATAAAACTAAAAGGAAAATTGATAACATTTCTAAGCATACAGTGGAGCTACAGGAATCATTATGTATTCATATTTATACTACTCTTCAGCATATTAGCCAGTGTAGGAATCTGGAATGTTCCAGAGTGAAACAGACATTGTTTCTGTATTAAAAGTAATAGGGAAATAGGCAAGATAGCCTGCGGTGGTGGTGCTGCGGTAGCGTTGTTGCCTCACAGTAAGACTTTGTCCTGTTCGATTCTCAGCTAGAGCGTCTTCTCTGTGGAGACATGCATGAATGGACGTACCTTCGTTGAAGGTTGTGTGTCAGGGCTGGCAACTCAGCATGTAAAAATCTACTGCCAGTCATTAGCGGACCGGAGTTCCGCTGTGGTGACCCCTAACTGGGAAAAGCCAAAAGACACAAACAAGTAGTTATCCTTTTTGGCAATTCATTCAGATAATTTTAGAACTACATATAATTCCTGCTTACCAAGTACTAACTTTCAGAGCTATGACATGAAAAACACCACAAAAATAATTTGAAACACCAACTAATATGCAAAACTTAAATAACTGGTTCCACTTACTAACTTTAGTGAAATAACTTAGTTAATGGCATTACAGGCTATTACGATTCATAATCCAGACATTCTGGACAAACTTTGTTTGTTATTGCCAACAAATCAATTCTTGCTATGTATGAAAAACAGGTGAGTAGTATTCTAAGGTTATTTGGATGTTATGAAACATACGAATTCCATATTTTTTGATGAATTTAACTTTTTAAAATGTGGCCAGTGGTTAACAACATCTAGAAGACATCATACAGGTTGTGGATCTCACTGCACATATCTGAGAAATTGTCCTAAATGTTTTGGTCATAATAACACTCAACAGCATGTAACAAATGCAAGGTTTTGGATCCATGTTGCCTGGGTGTACAGCTGCCTTAATCTGTTGTAATTTCAATTAAATTACTCCTTCTCTAATAAGCAAAACAGCTGGCTATTCCCTGCTGAATAAGATGATGTGGAATTCCTGCGCCTACCCATATGATAGTGTTCCAAACTTTTGGCAAACATGCTACTCAAATACAGGTTAATACAATGTATCTTTATGTTTTGCTTGCTAACCACATGCAACACATGAATGTATGGAGAATATAATTTGTCGTAAAATTGTTCACTGAATCTGAACCTGGTTGTTTCAAGCCAGTAAAATGCCTGCTCCATTAATAGCCTAAAATAATGAATGTTACTCCATTTAGATCATCTAGTTTAGATATTACATACTTTTTTCTGGGGGGGGGGGCTGTACCCCTTGCTTCTCCAATTGTATAGAATTGATCACGCACCCTGAACTCCACCTCCAGGTAAAGGAAAAGAATGACTTTTAAACTAAATCTACTTTTCCTTTTACAACAGGGTTGTGAAAACTCAGAGCTGGTTTATTTATTGATTGCTGATGTGGGAGGGAACAGCCCTCTTAACAAAATTCCTGTCTAAACTAAATTAATTTGATATTTTTTAACATATGGTACCAATAGTTGTATGTGGCAATGACACCATTCCTCAGTTCTTCTTACTGACAGTGAAAACTTTAAAAAACCATTGGCTTATAAATCATTATGATTCTTGATGCATAATATGTCAGAGACCTTCATACACCACTTTCTAAGACAGTATAGTTGTGTCAAGTACCATACATTTTTGGCTTCATATAGAATCTTCTTACTTTGAAAAACATGGTGATTCATGAAGATGTAGATGTAATGATGTCTCAGGTACAAGCATGATACTGCTCAGGTTCATAGGTTCATAGGATGATACTAAGCTTTTGGCCCAGAGGCCCTTATAAGCCTAGCCAAGAATTTCACCCATGTTCCCACAAAGTCAGCACCTGTTTTTCCTGTCCAGCAGGGACACAGGTGGGATGTCACGGGTATATTTTCTGTTTCCCATCCAGTCGTCCAGGTTCCTCTTAAAGAGGGCTAGTGAGGTACTCTGCTTGACATGGAGAGGAAGTGTATTCCACAGATGAGGGAGTCATTGGGACACAAATCTATCCCGCCAACAAGCTCTATTAAGGTCACAGACCAAGTTGAGACCTTGCATGCGGGTTGCGCGAGTGGAAGTCGACTTACGGATATGCAGCAGCTCCATCAAGGCTGAGTCTGAGATATCCTTGTATGCCAAACACAGGTCACCTCTGAGCAGTCTGTACGAGACTGAGTAGAGGGACAGTGCTTTTAGCTTATCTGTATAGGATTTGTGTTTGAGACCCTGGATTTTCCTGGTCAGGATCCTCTGTGGCCTCTCCAACTGTTGCATGTGCTTGGCAAGGTACATGCCGAAGGGGGCATTGTACTCGATAATGGGTCTGATATAGGAGGAGTACAGGGATGTTATGACCTGGATGAAATAGCCTTACTTATGAGGTGGGCCATGTATAAAGCCTTCCGTACAACGGAGGCAATATGATAGTCAAACGTCAGGTTGCTATCAACCTGGGTGCCCAAGTCCCTCATGACTGATTGTGTGCTTAGTACAGCAATCTGTATACAAATGTTCCCAGCATCTAAATGGTGATGGCATAAGCAGTATATGATATGAGTGTTACTGTGCAATATTCAGAAAAAGCATACCATGCGACAGTGTCAAGCATGATGCGACTGCATATATAATATCTTTTTTTGATATATGGGTGCTTTGTTGGTGCATACGTGTTCAAAATTTTACTGTATACTAGTCATAAAGTATTAGAGGCAGGTCTCATGGGGTGTGCTGGCATTTAAACAGTCATTCAAGACATGCATGGATATATGTCTGTCAGACATAGCAGCTGTGTGTGCATTTGGGAGGGTTATATATGTGTGTGTATCTGTGTAGGTGTATATGTATGTTCGTGGCATAATTCTGTGTAGAGCCAAATGCTCAGCAAGTAGCACATATAAGTAATGTGTCTATGTTTCATGTGGCCTGCTCTCCTGAGAGGTTCATCTCATTAAGGAAGCTAAACTGGTAGACCCATTCAAAACTGTTAATCTAGCTATATTCTCCTCACTGAGATGGGTAAGTGAAGTAATATGTGTTACTACAGGGCATGTGGGAAGCACAGGCATTCAGCCTACTGATCTATGTTAGTTATGCCCGTGCTATGCAGTACTGTGTCAGGGAGTTGTTGGGATTGGTAATAACCACTGGTGGGACTATGGCTGCATAATACTTCCAAATATATGATCTGACATGGTGGAGTAAGCCCAGAACATTGGTGGGTGGATAGTTCCATTGAACAGAAGGCAGCCTTGCTGACTCAGACTGCACAGACACTTATGAAATAAGTTGTGCTTTAATATTTGCAATGTGGTCAGTTTACACAGGCACACATATCTTGCAGTTGTTCAACAAGAAGGCAAATGCAACCGCCATGGCAGAGTATCACAGCAGATAATAAGGGTTCTGTGAAGAGAGTCCCGCGTCTGCTATCAATTGAAGTAAGCAGGGACTCATAAAAATATGGGATAATACTAGAAAAAGAGCTCATGGTTTGGATTTGGGGAGGAGAGACATGCTGGAGGACTTCCTCAGATAGCCCTACTCTCACAAGAGGAACAAGTCCTAGAGATAGAAGTCAGTGAGCCAGTAGTAGGCACCATAGATGGTATTTTTTAGGAGAATAGCATGACTATGCAGGAGACAAGTTAGTGCCTGCTATTATCTGCAGTTAAAAGAGACAGTATCATTCCAGTTGTGGTGACATAACTGACAGTAGTGTGTCCACTGTTTCAGCAGTAAGGCCAAAACTGAGGGAAGATACGTCACCTATTGAAAGACTATGGAGCCACAGTTGTATGATTATATCATCTATGCATGTCTCATTGCATTGTATGATGTACAGTTTGATAGTACACTTATGCCTGTAACTAATGCTTCTTTTCAGCCATTAATTAGGTGGATATGTTCAGACATACTCAACTGTCTAGATTTTTAGAGAAGGTCCAGATTTTTGCCCCATATATTTGGTTTGTTCCTCATAAAATGTGTGATTTTCTGGCAAACCACTGAGGATTAAAGTCATTAATTAATGATATACATTTGTGTTTAAGACTTCATATCCCTCAGAAAATTAATGTTAATAAATATGCTGTTATTCTATGTTTATAAGAGCAATATTTAAAATCTGTTCCTATTTTTATGGCTTTGTCTCCCCATTATTTTAGGCTTTGTCTCGATTTTTTGTGCTACAAAGTTGAGAGCTATAAGGACGGTTGGCAAGCGACAACCTGTGTTAACATAACTTCCCTCCATGCCTGTACATGCCTGCACAGGACATTACATAAAGAAGGTGTTTTCCAACAGTGTACACATACAGTGACACTTATACATAGAAACATATTCATACGATTGTACATGCCACCTATTTGTCATATAAGGTCTACAAGACCAGCAAAACTGTACTGGTATAGATCCTGTGTATTACTTCTATATTCCAAGATGTTGCCATGTCATAGAATGCTTCCTTTATTAATTCAACTATAATTAAACAAGTACAGAAAGGTAGCCAACAACATACAGTAAACTCTTCAATAGATCTTCTATTCTAGGCTGGGCCCTCACATCTGGCCAAAGTAAAACTATTGCCTCGTACCTTCCCATACTTTGAGTGACCACCTCCCAATCTTTCATACAAGACTGCAAATTACCCCCAAAGACCACCACTTTAAAAAAGTCTGCAACTTTGCTCAATTTAACATTCATAGAAACACTAAAAACTTGTAATTGACATCTATTATTATCTCTCCATCTGGATGAAGCAGTTGTATATTTTAATCTCACTATAATCGAGCATTTAGCCCCAACCAGGCACAAAAGAGTCAAATCCAACCCCACCACTTGACTCACGAAAACTACAAAACAACTTATGAGAGTCAAAGATAAAGCCTGGAAATCTTGCCTTCATAATAAAACAAAGGTCAGTCTCCAGAATTTTCAGGGAACTCTGCAACCATGCCAAAAATCAATCAGATCTGATAAAAAATAACTATACCTCAGTCCAGGATACCCACCATAAGATCCCTAAACAGGTCTAGTCCACCATTAACAATGTGTTAAATCCAAGCTTCCCAGCCCAACCAGTCCCTATTACCCAACCGTACAGACAGTATATCTAACCAACTGAACTCACACTTACTTCCCTCATAAATCACCATTCACCTACCCCCTCTCCATCCCTACAGAAACTATCCTGTAAAATCACTGACTTCCACATCAACCCAGTTCCCATCTCTACCATAAAAAAATACTTTATAAGCTAAAATCCACTACACTCAAGACTGACAATCTTCCCATGGAATATATTAGCATGGGTGATAACTCTTTAGCATACCCTGTCTTCATCCCCTTAAACAGATCTCTTCAAGAAGACTATGAACCCATAATATGGACAAAAGTCATTAATTATTCCCTTATACAGAGGAGGCAACTCCACTGAATTCTGTAATTGCTACTGTACATCCATTCCCTCTCCAGTATTAAAAATCCTTGAAAAGTGTCTATTAGTCCCAGCTTCTCAAACACCTAACAGATAACAACCCCTATCCTCTGCACAGCACTGCTTCAAGCAACACTATGGTACTACCACAGCTTTCCCTGATTTCATCCACCATATCAGCCTCCATAAGGACTCTGTAAACTTTCTTTCCTCTGTATTCCTTTACATTTTTAAGGTGTTTGACATTGTATCTCACTAGATTCTTCTCTATATCCTGAAAGGGTCTATATCATGAATGAATGTTCAGAATGTCGAATGCTCTAAAGAGCGAAAATGCTGGACCTCAAAGTGCTTCTTGTGGGATTGCAGTACAGTGAAGGTTGGAATATTTGCCCTTTCCTCACTGTACTGTGATCTCGGAGTTGGTATATATATTTAGGGGGGGGGGTGTTGAGGGCACAGCCTCCCAGAATAACGAGTTCATGGTCCAGCATTTTCCCTCTTTAGAGTGTTCGATATTATGAACATTTGTTCATATGATTATAGACCCTCCTGACATCCACTCCCTCCCCCTGTTTCCCTGAACTACCTTTCCAATAGGCTACAGGCAGTAAAATGACAGAAGGAGCAATCATTAGTCTTGCTCATCTCAATCAGAGTGCCACAAGGCTCAGTCTTGAACCCCATACTCTTTAAAATTTTTAGCAATGACCTCTACATTGCTACATCACTGTAACCATTATTCAATATGCGTATGATGCATCATTGATAACCACTGCTACGTCTTTCCCAGAAGTTCAGGAGAAGACCCCAAAAGGCTTTTTGTTCTTTAGAAACCTGGCTCAGCAATTCTCACTTACTGCTGAATTGTAAGAATATCAAGTTATTGCTTTTCACACTCAAATCAGCATCCTGCACAAAAAATAACTTCTGACTACCTCATCAAATAAGGCTCTTATTAAACTTATGTCCCACACAAAGCTACCTGGCGTCAATATAGATAAACACCTAAAATGTGATATTCAGATACAGCAAGCTATCTAGAAACCTCACATAAAAATGGACTCCTATATCACAGCAAATACTTTTTAACTAGTAATGCCAAAGCTAACTAACTAACTAACTAACTAACTAACTAACTAACTAACTAACTAACTAACTAACTAACTTCTCTATATCTCTCACCTTTACTGCTGTATGCAACCCCCATCTACACCAACATTTATCAATCTCTAATAAAACTTGAGCATTGTTATAGCACGATAGCTAAATTTACCACTAATTACTATGCAACACCCCTCCAATGCCTAGTCTTAAAACAGCTAACCTGGTTACAACCTCCACACTATCTCTTTATTACCTTGTTAGCACCTGTTCATAAAATTTACAAACACAAAACTGTCCTGCTCTGCAAACCGTAGTGGAACTTCACACCCCTGCATGATTACTATGCTCCATGGTCAAGGACTTATTAGTCATAACTAAAACCATAACTCTGATGGTCTGTCTCAAATTATGAATTGTATCCTTAGTAACATTAGACAACAAACCAACCTATCCAAATTTAAAAACTTGCTAAAACATCACTTTAGAACACTTGACTCTGCTCTTGCACCTCCCCAGGCTAGACAACCATCCACTCACATACCTACATTACCTTCATATACCTCAATAAATCAAATTCTCAATATAAATCTCTTACTGTCTTCTATCCCTTTGCCTTTAGTGCCACTTCTACTGTCCTTACTGACCCTCTGCCAGTTTTTCCCTCCAGCAAAATTCCATCTCATACTCACTGCCTTCTACATCTAACTCAATTTCATTATGACTTTCTTTATCTCTGTCAGCTAACAAATATATATATATATATATATATATATATATATATATATATATATATATATATATATATATATATATACCCCCTGGCTATCAAATACTCAGATGCGACCACCAAAATATAAAAGGAGGAGGAGTAGCCTTACTCTATGATAGCCTACTGAACCTCTGTCCTTACCAAAACCTCACTCCTCAGTTCAACAATGCTGAACTAGTCATAGGAATTCTCAAAATGAATAACTATAAGAGTATTTGTGTGATGGCCATCTATATTCCCACTGGAGATAATACTACCACTCTAGAAAACATATTCCTATGGACCTCAACTAACATTAAGCTTGAGACATACATATTAGGTGATGTGAATATCGACTGGAATAGAATCAATAGCAATAATCCCTCCCTATCTATCAATCTATTTAATTTCACCCAACTAACAAATGGCATTACCAGACCCAACAGAAACAACCCCCCAGGCTCCACTCTGGACTGGATCTTAGTCTCCCATCCTAATAAGATCTCTCACTCCGGTATACTTCCTGACACAATGAGTGACCATCTCCCAGCCTTTATTCACCGAGCTACTCACTACTCCCCTCACCAACACCAATACATTTATACTCGTAACCTTACAAACTTTAACCCTTCTATATTCTTTGAAACCCTTAAACTAACAAATTGGGACAATCTAAAAACTCTTCCACTAGATAAGGCCTTAGACTTCTTCAATACTACCTTCCTAAATATCCCAAACATCCAAGCCCCACCTAGAACAAAACGAATAAAACCCCACTCTGCCCCTTATAGGTTCATAGGTTAGTACTAGGCTAACTGCCCTTGCGAGCCATTTTTAAGCCTAGCCAATCATCCCTTGTGATACTCAAACCCTGCACCTTGTGTTTGCAAGGCAAACACCTTAACCATTAGGCCACCCTCCCAACCGGCTAACAAAGGACACCAAATCACTTTTGCTACAAAGAGACAAGACCTGGAAACTTCACAACAAAAGTAAACACCCTGCTACCCTCCTTAAATGTTAACAACTCCGCAATCTCACAAAAAAGCATGTTACAAATGATAAAAAATCTTATTACACCAAACTACAGGATTCCCACTCCAAAAATCCTAAACAATTCTGAAACTCCATCAACTCTCTTTTGCACCCTGGTACCAAATCTAATCCCTGTCCTGACAACAATAAAACTGACACAGAAATTGCCACCCTTTTCAACTCCTTCTTTACCAACTCTATAGCTGAACTTACTAAGACTTTCCCCAACCACATCTCCTCCCCTCCTCCCAATCCCACTTCTCCTTCCTCTCCTCATCCCTCCACTCCTAATCCTCCCCTCACTTTTCATCTAAGACCCATCTCTACCTCCTACATCAAAAAGCTTCTTTCCAAACTTAAGCCATGCTCTAATGCCCCCGACAATATCCCTTCACTCTTTCTCAAGCTCGCCGCAGATGGTATCGTCACCCCCATCAGCATTTTCATCAATAGCTCTATCCAGGAATCTTATGTCCCCAAATTGTGGCATGCTGCCTTCATCTTGCCCCTCCACAAAGGAGGCAAAAACAATAGCATTTCTAACTTCCGACCAATAGCCATTCTTTCCCCAGTTTCAAAAATCCTTGAAAAATGCATCCACCTGCAACTCATGCCCTACCTCATCAATAATCAACTCCTCACCACTACACAACACGGCTTTTGTCTTGGCCATAGTACAATAACTGCTCTCCTCTCTTTTTTGGACATAGTTAACCATGCCCGTGACTCGGGAGTAATTGTCTCCACTGTCCTTTTCAATCTATCTAAGGCATTTGACACTGTCTCCCACACACATCTTCTGAATCACCTCTCTAACCTCAACCTCTCCCAAAAATCCCTTGCATGGTTCAATAGTTATCTCTCTGACAGATCTCAGGCTATGAAATGGCAAACTGGTACTTCAACCTTCCTACCTACCCCAGCGGTGTTTCCCCAGGGGTCTATACTCGGACCAATGCTCTTCAATATATTCATCAATGGTTTTCACTCTGCGATTCCTAACACTCAAATAGTGCAATATGCAGACGACTCCACCTTAGTCTGCTCTGCTCTTAGCCTTCCCGAGCTCCGGGCTAAAACTCAATTAGCTTTTACAACTACAGAGAACTGGATGCTTCTAAACTATCTCTCCCTTAATGCCAACAAATCCAAAATACTTATTTTCTCCCCCTCAAAAGCCCTCCCTCTCAACAAACAATCCTTCAATATCATCAGCCATACCAACTCCACTATTGAAGTTGTTCATTTTGCTAAACTTCTTGGGGTTACCATGGATGAACACCTGAAATTCGATACACATGTCCAACTAAATATTAAGAAAACCTATCAGAAACTTGGTATGCTGTACAGAAACTCTCACTTTCTCTCTCCCTCTACAAGGCAAACTCTTGCCGCTACCTACTTACTACCATCACTACTGTATGGTGCTCCACTACTAACCAACCTCTCTTCCACCATCTCTGCAAAACTAGAAATCTGTTACAACAAAATCTCTAAATTTGCTACTAAATCTAACCATTCCTCCCACCATTGTACCTCCCTCCATATGCTAAACTGGTTAGTTTCCCAACTACATTGACTACCTCCAACTCACTACAGCCCACAAATTAATCTTTAAACCTACTGCATGCCCCGCCCTAACAAATATCTTACCATTTTACACATCTCTTAGACCTTTAAGATCTGCCCAACAAAATCTACTTTCTGTATACAAACCAAAACGTCCTGCTGGCCATCTTCTCCTATCCTTTTCCTTCGCCAAAAAATGGAACACTCTCCCACTCCCACTACGAATCTCTAAAAACTTTGAACACTTCAAATCTCTGCTCCATTCCTACCTCTGTCATAACTGGAAATGTAACTGCATTCTACCTACCTAATCCTGCTATTGTCTCCTACTCACGTACTTCCACATCTACCTTTACACCCTGCTGATTTTCCTCTTCAGCTGCCCCTCTCTGAATCCATTGTAATATAACAACCAAACCTGAATGTATATAATGTAAATACTGTACATAGCTTTCTATCTCTACTCTTTTCTAGGTGATGCTAATTAGCTAAGATAATTATCTATGCTATGTGTGCACTCCACTTTTGCTACAAAACAACTGCCTCTTTCTCCTCCGTACTTCTGCCTCTCTCTGCTTACACTAGTATCTATTTCTGCTAAACATCTACCTTCTTCTCTACTGCTCAACTACCTCTCTCTTCTTCCACCACTATCTTGATTGTATACATTGTATACATAGTACTATCCTCCATTATTTCTCCCACTTTCTACAAAACCAATAATTACTACTATCTTTCAAATTTTCAGTCTTTGTAACTACCAACAGAAAATGTTACAATTTGAAAGTTATTAGTATTTTGTTCAGATTATTCTGCTGCTTCAGTTCAACCATATGCTGTACAAATGGCTCTCTAATCAACTAAGTCTGTATGCCATGAAGAGTGCTCATCTTTTGCATTTGTAATTCACTACATCTCTGTATATAATTCTATGATTGTAATTGTAAGTTTTGATTTACTTGTATGTAATGTGGAGCTTTTCTCCACAGGCCTCCACTGAAAACGGGCTCCTTGAGCCCAGTGGACCTCCCTGGTCATCAAACTGGAAATAAATAAATAAATAAATAAATATATGAATATACATCGATTCATTTTATAATCTCGAAATGCTGAAATACTGAATTTCAGTATTTTGAGACTATAAAGTCAAATGTTCAAAATAGCGAAAGTACATAACCGTGAACCCGAATATGTTGAAATTGCGGTTATAGTTTAATGGTACGTGACGTGGAATGTATTGTATGGATGATATCTGGTTTAGTATGTGGATTTAGGTGGAATTTAAGGTAAGTGAGTATTTTGTAAGAGTTTTGGGTAGGTGTTTGAGTGTATGTGAGTGTGTTTGTAAGTTGTACGTGTGGATTAGGGTAAGCAGGTAAAAATATGAGTGTTTAAGTGTTGAAAGTGCTGGTGTTTGTATATATGTGATGTGTGTGTGTGTGTGTGAGGGACTGTAGAATGTCAGGTTGTGAGTTTACAGTCTTTTTCTGTTTGGTGCGATCTTGGAGTTAGTATATATAAGTAGCGGGGGTGTGGGGTCACGCAGCCCCTGTGCAGGGGGACTTGCCCCCCTGCTTATTTGTAGTGTAGGTTTGTTAATTTGTGTTGTTATGTTTCTATGTTTTTTTTTTGTAGTGTGAGTAGTGTGGTGTATGTGTAGTGTGGTGTATGGTGTGTTTTGCGATTTTTACTTTCGCGGTTTTGGTATTTTGCAGATTCGACTTTATAGTCTCGATATACTGAAACTCGATGTTTCAGTATTTCGAGATTATAAAGTGAATACATGTAGATATATATATATATATATATATATATATATATATATATATATATATATATATATATATATATATATATATATATATATATATATATATATAGAGAGAGAGATATGGATTCACTTTATAATCTCGAAATACTGAAATCCCAAATTTCAGTATTTTGAAACCATAAAGTTGAACGGCCTAAATCCTGAAACTACACAATCACGAAACACAAAGTCACGAATAAAAACACACCATACACTACACAACACATACATCATCAAACCCAAACCACAACAAACAAAACACACACAAACACAAAAACACAAACAAATAAACCTACATTACACTTACCCCCCCAACACCCCCCCCCATGTGGGGAGCTGCGCCTC
>NC_056730.1:656520129-656607629 GCF_019279795.1 Protopterus annectens
ATTTTCTTATAACTGCTAAACTGTATTTGCATTATAGGGTTGTTTATAAACATTTTTTTATATGTACAATTTTTTTGCATGCAGTACACTATTCTACATGGATTAATGTGATATGGCTGAATGACTGTTTTACAGTGTTGTGAATGTGCTCATCTGTGTGAATTGTCAATTGCAGCATTATTTGATGTGTGATTTTGCTGAAGGGAAGAGGATATTTTTTGCAGATAAGAAGACAAGTAGTTTTTTTTTAATGCCTAACCTTTCAGATATACTGAAAGTTTCAGCATTGGGGGTTAGGAGAGTGCATTTTAAGATATGGGGGTTAGGGTTAGGGTAAGAGCTAGGTAAGTGGATAGCTTTAGTGTAGCGGGTATGTGTTATTGAGTCTGAGCCTGTCTTGTGCTGCGATGATATTGTTATGGAAGGGGCTGCTTTTAGGTAAGATGTGGATTTAGGGTTAGGAACAGAGGCAGGGTTAGGATAAGGGTTAGCAGGTATTTATAAGGTGGGAAAGGGGGTGAGGTCTAACAGGTAAAGGAATACTAGGTGTAACTCTCGTAGTAGTGGGAGAAGAGAAGATCAAGGTGACCCAATACGACATTATCCTTAAAGATGCATTCTAAAGGGCTTTTTTGTTATGCCCTACAAACTACCCCATCCCAAGCCCAGAGTGCAGTGATATGATGCATAATTTGTGCTGCAGGACTGTAGTCTTTGTCTCGAATGAAAACTGCAACTTGAGCAGAGAACTCTACACTCATGATATGTGAGCCAGCAACATTATGACTCACTTCCTATCCCTCCCAGACAGCTAGTCAGGGATTAGTTATGTTAATTAAACTTGCTCATGTGGACTGCAGTCACGTTTCCTTGCCTCTGCACCCTGGAGCTGTCTACTCTATTTACAGTTTCATTATACCAAGTTAGCATGATATTATAATGTTAAATATAGAGGCAATTGCAAAAAAATGACTATACTATACTATATCAGGCAATCTAGACATCTTAAATAATACCATCTTAATAATATATTGTGAATACAGAAAACTGATTGTTTAGTTATGTGATGTTATGTAGTCCTATCTCACCGTAACTCTTGCTGGATGGGTTCTGAGCCAAAACTCGGCTCCAACTTGGCCGATACTAAAGCTTGAGAGCTTTTACTGGCTCGAGGCTATCCCCTATCCCATGGTGCACCACGGCAATTCCCCAGATCTCATTTGCCGCAAAAGCTTCAAGGCTGTCTTCTTTACTGGCTCGTTGGCTAAGTGGAATTTTTTGATATTTTTGCCTATATTTCTTCTTCTTTCTTAATAATAGTTTTACCTTTATTATCTGGAGTGATTGCGTGAGTGTTAGCATCCCCTGTCCCTTCTTTAAGGATTGCACGGCCCGATTAAGTTAGAGGGCCATAGTTGTCCATTTAAATGAAAGGACCTTTCCTCTCTGTGTGCTAGTTTTCTTCTTTCTATAAATAAAATAAATAAATAAATAAATAATTTTTATATATATATATATATATATATATATATATATATATATATATATCTTTATAGTTGTACTATTATTATCATATTTGTTTCTTTTTTCCTTTTCATTAAAAATGTCAAAAGATAAAGCTAGAGAACACAAAGATCACCTCCCTTCCGGCTTTAAAAAGTGTGATGTGTTCTCAGAAAATGTCGTTGACATACAGTCACACCAGTTGTTTGTATTGTCTTGGGGAGCCTCATTGGCAAGAACCCTGTACCTTTTGTCATGCGTCCAGCACCAGGGTTCTTAATGAACGTAAAAGGAAACTAATTGATAGGAGTCTGATGAGAAGTTCCTTCCAAGAACAGCTGGAACAAGGTCAGATGGTCTCTAAAAATCACAAAAGGAAATCTCCATCGGCTCCTGCTTCGGAACCGACAAAAAAATCAAAAGCAACGGAACAGAATAGTCCTGGCTCCAATTCTGCTTCTTCAGTCTCGGTGCTATCTGTTTCGGTACTTCAGCTCACATGAACTCAACTCCCACGTCTGCTTCGGAGCCTGCTCCTCCAGTTCAGAGTCGACCTTCCGTTTCCTCGGAGTGGAGGTCTTCTTCAGAGCAGGGTGGTAAGGCTTTCGAGGCGATAGAGAGAGCTTTGTCAAGTACTAAAGCCTTGCCATTGGACCTGATGTCCCTCCAGCAGCTGGTAGCAGCCTCTTCTCCCCTGCTTGCCCCAAAGTGTAGAGAACCAGAGCCCCAAGAAGCCCCCATAGGAGGTGTCCCCTCTACCGAAACCTCCACAGATTACCCCACTGGAGAAGTCCCTAGGAAGAGTGTTTGTAAGAGGAAGCATATTGACTCACCCGAGTCTGTTACTTCTGCCACTGATTTGGATGAGTCAGAAGGATACCCAAGATCCCCCTCTGAGGATGTATCT
The DNA here is from genome assembly GCF_019279795.1 of Protopterus annectens. Classification (NCBI taxonomy): domain Eukaryota; kingdom Metazoa; phylum Chordata; order Ceratodontiformes; family Protopteridae; genus Protopterus; species Protopterus annectens. The sequence goes on from NC_056730.1 coordinate 656,522,540, forward strand.
TTTGCAGACATCCTAGAAATCCTTAGACAGAGGAGTGATTGGAAGGCCTCTAACCCTACTGAGGATGAATCAGTGTACCTTGAGGATTTTGGTTCTCGACCTTCCACCTCCTGGGTGACACCGCCATATGACCAACTGTTATGGGTCATATCTCAGAAAGCTTGGACCTCTCTGGACACAGTGGAGCCTGTCTCGAGGAGGCCTAATAAATTTATTACTGCTCCAGAAAACAAAACCTTTCTAACCAAGGGAGTACCTGTAGATGCTATGGTGGTAACAGCGGCCACAAAAGAACGGCTTATCGGAGACATCCTCAAATATCCATTCTCCTAATAAAGAGTCTAGGATGATGGATAGGTATGCAAAGCATACTTTTTCTTCAGCTGCTTTTACCTTACGATCGCTGAACTACCTGTCCCATTTAACTAGCCTGCAAAGGGATCTCCTAAAGGAGTTGTGAGATACCCTTCATGGTTCAGTAACTTTGGGATCCACTGACAAGGTATTTTTGCAGCTGTCCACCCTTACCTCTATTGCTAACTCCTCCATGAGGATGATTTCTTACGCAGCTGATGGTGTGAGCAGGGTGGCCGCATCAGGAATATCTCTTAGGAGAAATTCCTGTATGCGTCTATGCAATTTTATGGAGTCCTTCAAGTCTTCCTTTACCAACATCCCCTTTGATGGTTCAACTCTTTTTGGACCTCAGGTAAAAGAGACTTTGACCAGGTGCAAGCAGGAAGGGAAAACCTTATCTGCTGTGGGAGTCCATTTCTCCCTTCCTTCCAGACCCTATCCCAAGGGTCAAACAGGAGGGAAAATGTGGTTCCGTAAATCCCAAAAAGGTTTCCCTCAAGCACATGGTCAACCCTCCCCTAGAGGCAGATGGAGAGGTTATAATGGAAGATGCCACTCTCACAGCAGAAGGGGTCCACAACACCAGGGTGATAGAGATGCTTTCTCTAATCAGCCCTTTCATTGCCCCTGAAGGGTTGCCTGACTGTCCATCTCTGGAGGCAATCAGGGATCATCTGTCACTGTACCCAAGCACCTGGCTACAAATTTCTCAAGATCGATGGGTACAAAATATCATTTCCAGAGGTTACCTCATTCCTTTTGTTTCCGATCCCCCTACAAATCAGTCTTTACCACATGTACCACCCAATCAGATAGACCGTGCAACATTAGACGTTATCTCATTGCTTCATAAAAGAGTCATCCAAGAAGTCCCCACAGAGCAAATAGGATCTGGAACTTACTCACGATTCTTTTTAGTTCCAAAAAAGACTGGGGACTGGAGATCAATTCTAGATCTCAGCAAGTTGAACAAGTCTGTAAAAAAATTGAAGTTCCGTATGATCACTCTGCAGTCAATTTTTCTGTTTATTGGAAAAGACAGTTGGATGTGCTCCACAGATCTTCAGGACGCGTGCTACCATATCAAAATGGACAGGTGCTCCAGAAGACATCTACACTTTTGGCTGGGAGCCAGTCATTTTCAATTTCGAGCACTGCCCTTTGGCCTCACTACAGCCCCCAGAGTGTTCACCAAATGTATGGCAGTGGTCACAGCTCACCTGAGACATCAGGATTCCGGATGTTTCCGTACTTAGACGACTGGCTCCTCACTGCTACCACCAAGCACCAACTAATCCGATCCAGGGATGAGAATCTATCCTTGTGCGCCAGATTAGGAATTACAGTAAATCTGAAAAAATCTGCCTTATCTCCATTGCAGCATATTGTCTTCTTAGGCTCAGACCTAGACTTAACCTCCTTGACAGCAAAACTGACACCAGAAAGGATAGAATCATTGCACAACCAAGTCAGACTCTTGCTGACCAAAGGCAAAGTACAGACCAGGATAGTTCTTCAAGTTCTAGGTACTGTGGCATCCACCATTCTTTTAGTTCCCTTAGCCTGTCTACACATGAGAGTGCTTTAGTGGCTACTATTTGCCTAGTGGTGAATGCAGGATCTACCCTTATCCCACCAAATACTCATTACAAACTCCTGCAAGAAGGATATAACATGGTGGTTACATACAGATCAGCTTTATCTAGGTCGTCCCCTTGTTCTCCCTCAACAAAATGCAATCTTGACCATGGACACCTCCCAAATAGGGTGGGGGGGCATTATCTGGGAATAACAGTCCAAGGTTTTGCACGGTTTTGCGCGTTTTTGTGCATAGCGCAATAGTGGGCAGCAACGCCTAATTGGGTTTAAACTATTCCTGGCTCCACAAAGTCTGCTCTTCACTTTTTCCCTTAGAACTGCTCTATCTCTCAATTTAAACACCATATTCTCATTCTAAGGCCATTCACTGGTCCAATTAAGTAATCCTACAAGTTAGCACTATTAAACCATAAGCACTACTTACTCTTATAATCTCTACGATTACCCTGTCCTCTATTGGTCCGTCTTAAATTCAGTTTCCCTATTACTCTAGCATGTCCAAAGGTCAGTCAATGGTTTCCTCTCCAGTCCAGCTGGTGAATCTGGGAATTTTGAGGCAATGTTACAACTGTCTCATGTACACGGACAACCCTCTCCTCTTCCAAACAGGTTCAAATATATGTGAGAGATGCAACTATTTAGCCAAACTGAGGCTGAGCTCTCTCATCTCAAAACTGGTGTAACCAGTCAGGAGGAGAAGGTAACCTCACACAACACAATTCCAGTATCACATAGTCCCACCACATCAGCGAACCAAACACATAAATACACAAAACATACTCGGAGGCTCTAAATAAAAATCTACCTAAGCAACAGAGACCTCCAAAGCAGACATCCAAGCAAACGCTACCTCAAAACAAAACACACACAACACATAACCCACAAAGTCAGTGTGCCAAGCAGCCACAGCCCTTAAGGCTGAATAACACACCTGATACTCTTGTTATAGGTGACTCTATTGTCAGACACACTGACGTCCCACTCACCAGGCTGAATAAAGAGAAGGTCACAGTGAGCTGCCTGTCAGGTGCTAGGATCCGCCACATAACGCAAGCACTCAGGTCACTCCAAAGCAAATACAAATATGACTCGGTCATTGTACATGCTGGTGTGAATGACCTGAGACGTACCTCCCTGGACTACATGAAAAGGGACATAGAGGAGCTCTCTGATCATGTAGCCCAGGCTGGTATGACCCTGACCTTGAGCAGCATCTTACCCTCACCTAGAATGATGCCACAGTACAAAGACAAAATGATCAATTTTAACAATTGGCTAAAATTTTGGTGTCATTCATAGGGGATCCAGTGTCTGTCAGCCTGGGATGACATGCTTGACAAGCCACGTTGCTTCGCTAGGGACGGCTTGCACCTGTCACCACTGGGCTTTCGGATATTGGCAAAGGCTCTTGCCACCCCCATAGTGCCTTTTTAGGCAAGGCTCAAAAGTCAAACCCACCCCCATAGAGAGCACAAGGAACAAGAAACTAAGGGTAATGCTGCTAAACGCCAGAAGTCTTAACCTCAAGATGCACGACTCAAGCTCTCCTCAGTATGGAGAACATCGATATCTGTGCAGTGACAGAAACCTGGTTCAAGGCTCCAGAGAGCACCCCAGCACTACCAGGCTATACCTCATATCATGCTTTTCGCCCCAAAACCCGGACCGAACCACAAAAGGAGGGGAGTTTCCATATTTATCAAGGATATCCACACCTCCAGGTTAGTGGCATTGCACGAAGTATCAGAGACCATCCATGTGCAACTAACAGTGGGCAAGACTGCTTTTCAGTTTATAGCATCCTACAGACCACCCTCTCAAAGTCAGGAATCCCATTCGGCTTTCCTGAAAACATTGGAGAACATGAAGATCTCTCCGAACACCATTATATTGGGCGACTTCAACTACCCAAACATTGACTGGAAGCACTACTCAAGCCCCAGCACCTTAGCCCAAAGATTCCTGGAAATTATAAACTCAAATGCTATGGAACAACTAGTCACCACTCCCACAAGAGGGGACAACATACTAGACCTGATCATTACCAACATGGGGACTCTATGCTCCACACCAGAAGTATATCCCTCATTGGTAAGATCAGACCACAAATTAATTTCACTGGATGTCCACATCCCGACTCCACCCCCAGCCCAGAAAACCACAGTGAAAAACTTCTCAAAGCGAACTTCTCACTTCTCAAAACCGAAGTGGAATCCTTCAAGGCCACAGGGCCAGTGGAAACTACAGCCCAAACTGCAGAATCCTATATAAATGCATTCTACAAACATCTCCAGGAATGCATGGATCATGCTATCCCAAACAAAACCAAGACCCAATCATCCAAAGGCAGGCGTCCAGTCTGGTGGACCCCTGCCATAAATAAACTGTACAACAGAAGGAGGAAGCTACTACATGATAGAGCAAAATCCCTAATAGGAAGGCATCTCTGATCAGTACTAGCAAAAATTACAATCCCTCATAAAATCCTCCAAGGCCAGCTTCGAGAGAAAAATTGCACAGGACACCAAAGACAATCATAAGGCTTTTTTCGGTTATGTTAGAAACTTGGGATGCAACTCCCAGACTTGTTCTGAGTTGATTCTAAACGACAAAAAATACACTGAAACCACAGACATCGCCAATATCCTGGCAGACAGGTTCAGTGCGAACTTCTCCACCCCCTCCCCCCCAAAAGAGCAAATATCTATCGCGGCAGAGGGCTGCCTCCCAAACATCTCAGATGCTCAGGTGAAAGCTGCCCTCTCCAAAGCAAAAAACACTGCTTCCATGGGACCAGATGGTATCCCAGGCTGCGTCCTACATGAACTACAAGAGGAACTAATCCCTCAAATAAAACAGCTATACAATCTCAGCCTCACTACAGGATATGTGCCCACAGAATGGCGTACAGCAACAGTGGTCCCACTCCACAAAGGTGGAGCATCTACGGACCCTGGAAACTATCGCCCTATAAGCCTGACTAGCTTAGTCTGCAAGGCTATGGAGAGGATCATCATGGAGCTCATAAACAAAGACATTGGGGACCTACAGACACTAGATCCTACCCAGTTCGGCTTTGTCAAGGGCAGATCCTGCCTTTTGAACCTGGTTGACTTCTTTGAAACAGTCACCAAAGCCATAGATGAAGGAAAGGTAGTCCACACAGCCTATCTGGACCTTGCAAAGGCATTTGACACAATACCCCACTGGCATCATAGATAAGCTATCCAGCTTAAATATAAACCCCTATGTCACAAGATGGGTCGCAAACTGGCTCAAAGACAGAACCCACAGAGTGAGAGTTGCTGGAGCCATGTCAGACTCAAAACCGGTCACAAGTGGCATCCCACAGGGTTCTGTCCTGGGACCACTCTTGTTCGGTATATACTTTTCCGAGGTACAGGCAAACGTGGGAGGACTATGGCTCACCAAGTTCGCAGACGACTGCAAACTGGGCGCCATAATCAACTCTCCAGCTGACACAAACATCCTTCAAAAAGGTCTCACAGAGACAGATAACTGGTGCCAGCACCATGGTTTAAAGCTAAATGCCAAAAAATGTATAGTCATACCCTTTGGCAAAAACAATGTGCCCACAAATTACCACATAGGCGGAAACCCATTAAGTACAGAGAAAGTAATTAGAGACCTGGGGACCCAAGTTGATAGCAATCTCTCCTTTGAAAACCACATTGCCAAAGTGGTTAGAAAGACCTTCTACATAGCCCACCTCATCACGAAGGGTTTCACATCTAGATCAAGAGAGGTAATCGTGCCCCTTTATTCATCCCTCATCAGGCCCATCATAGAATACAATGCCCCTTTGGGATGTACCTTACCCGACACCTGCAGCAATTAGAAAGACCCCAAAAGTATCTCACCAAGAGGATCAAGGGTCTCAAACAGATGCCATATACAGCTCGGTTAAAAACTCCAGCTCTACTCAGTTGCATACCGCCTACTGAGGCGATCTATGCCTGACATACAAAGCTATGTCAAATCCAGAATTAATGGACATGCTCCACCTCAGTAAATCTAGATCCCTTAGAGCCACACGCTCAAGGGACTTGAACCTCAGCACAGAAATAAATAGAACTTGCTGGAGGGACAGGTTCATAACCCAGAGGCTCCCTTCGCTCTGGAATAGAATTCCAGTTCATGTGAGGCAGAGCACCTCACTGAATCTCTTCAAGAAGAATCTCGACAAGTGGATGGGGGATCGTAGGTTTGTTCCAGGGATTACTCCTGTGTCACTATTAGACAGAGGCACAGTAAACTAAACCTTAAAAAAGGGCACAGTATACTCAAATCAAGGGGTGGCGTAAGCCATACAGAATCGGGCTAGGCTTATAATTGCCCCAGGGCAGATAGCCTAGTATGAACCTATGAACCTATGAACCTATAAGGTATCTGGCAGGATCACGAGAACCACTTGCACATAAATGTTCTGGAGATGAGAGCAGTGCTACACAGATTGCAAACACTTCACAGTTCTCTTCCCACAGGGACAATTGCAATTCAGCCAGACAGCATGTCTGTAGTGAGGTACATAAACAGGCAAGGGGGAACCAAGTCTTACCCACTTTGTTGAGAGGCACAAAGAGTATGGAAATGGGCAATGGACTGTCAATGTTGTCTGGTAGCAATGCACATTCCGGGGAAGTCCAGTGTGATAGCAGACAAACTGAGTCGAGCAATTCTGATGCCTCATGAGTGGTCCCTGGAAACAGAAGTTGCAGAAGAGATTTTCCACACATGGGGCCACCCTTGCTGTGATCTATTCACCAAATACATGAACGCCAAATGCAGCAACTACTTTGCCCTCATTCCCCAACTGGGGATGTCACCCAGTGATGCTCTGGTCCACAGTTGGCCTCCGGGACTTCTTTATGCTTTTCCACCCTTTCCCCTCATACCCAAAGTGATTCAGAAAGCAAAACTGTTGAAGGGTACCCTGATCCTCATTGCTCCTTACTGGTCTCACCAAGTCTGGTTCCCCTTCCTATGGCCTTATCTCTTGGAGGAACCATGGATTCTGGAACTATCTCCAGACCTCCTGATTCACCAGTTGGGACAGTTCCATCCTACTATCCAAACCCTGAAATTGACAGCATGGCTGCTCCAGTTCCAAGACTAGCCAGGTGTATATCCCTTTCTCCTACTGTAAAACACATCCTCATTTCTTCCCACAAACCTTCCACCAGAAAATTATACTCCAGCAAATGGAAAAGGTTTTCCATTTGGGCGGCAAAACAAGTTATCAATCCCTATTCAACTCCCATAGAGTCTATTGTGTCCTTCCTCTCATCTATTTTTCAAGAAGGAGCTGCAGCTGCTACCATTAGAGTTCAGTTGGCTGCCATCTCAAATTATCATTTTGGGAACATGGGAAATTCAGTTATGTCCACTCTTTATGTAAAACCTTTTTGAAAGGAGTCCTCCTTCTCAGACCTCCAATCAGGCAGCCTCCGGAGCCCTGGGACTTAAACTTAGTTCTGACCTCAATGATTTCTCCACCATTCAAACCGTCTTCTTCATCCGACTTAAAATTGTTGTCTTGGAAGACATTGTTCTTAATAGCTATAACATCTACTAGGATGGTTTCAGAATTGCAAGCTCTGACCATTTAACCTCCATATATTATTTTTCATAAGAACAGAGTTTCCCTAAGAACTAATCCATCTTTCCTCCCTAAGGTATGCTCCGAACATAATCTAAACACAACTATTGAATTACCAGTATTCTTCCCCAATTATGGTAATAAATCAGAATACAAACTGCATCAATTAGCTGTCCATAGAATTTTCCAATTTTACCTGCACAGGACTAAAGATTTCAGGAAATTGGATCAATTGTTTGTTTACTTCTCAGAGAAAAGCAAAGGCTTACCTCTTTCCAAAGTAACTCGGTCTAAATGGCTTTCAGATTGCATTTCATTTTCTTACAAAAGTGTTGGGAAACAATTACCTGCTAAGGTAAGAGGCCATTCAACTAAAGCAGTATCAGCTTCATATGCCTTCAAATCCAAACTTCCAATCGATACCATTTGTGCAGCAGCTACATGGACAAGACCTCATACTTTTGTCACTCATTATAAATTAGATTTGGCCTCCCGGGACAGGTCATTCTTTGGGTCCACTGTGCTAAAGCGTCTCTTTGCTTGAGCCACCTGGGAAAAAGGTGCTAGGGACGCTGTCCCATCCAGCAAGAATTACGGCAAGATAGGACTACATAACATCAAGAAGTTATGTACTTACCATAACATTCCATGTTTGTAGTCCATCTCACCTACATTCTTGCGTCCCACCCTCCTTCCCCCTTCCTGTATCCTGGAGGAACTGGTGGACTATCCTTTATGCTGCCTGACCTTGCTATAGTTGTCTGTCCATATGACATGGATAGTAAAACAAAATCCTTTTTGTTTATATTGTACATAGTTATTGATAGAATAATCACTATTATGTATTTAGTTACTTTCTTGCAAACAGGATCTGGGGAATTGCCATGGTGTACCATGGGATAGGGGATAGCCTCGAGCCAGTAAAAGCTCTTGAGCTTTAGTATCGACTGAGTCGGAGCCAAGGTTCAGCTCCAAACCCATCCAGCAAGAATGTAGGCGAGATGGACTACAAACATGGAACGTTATGGTAAGTACATAATTTCTTGTTTGTATTTGTTAGCCAGAAAAATCCAACAAGGCATAATCCATTTGCAGAAGAATTCCTGGAAGATATGTTCAAAGTAATAGTAATAAGAAATTAAATTTGTCCCTAGTTTCTAGTATGTGGGTGCAAATGTTGCACCTACCACATTTAAAGTTCCCAATAGGTCTGTTGGAACAATTGCCAAATGTGTCTTTACCTAACTCAAAAAGATTTTTAAAAGACCTGTCTTTTCTATAAACAATTTTTGGGGGTACACTACCCACTTTAGACTCTACATTGTTGACAAAGCTCAAAATATCCCAATTGCTAATGATAATGTCAACTACTTTTTCTGCATCCAAATTAAAGGTCGTGATAAAACTCAGTCCAAATCTTGTTCTAATTACCTTATTCACATTAAACACTTGTTCCAACCTAGTTCTAGTTGTCCCACTCAGAATTGGCCTATACAAACCATTATTACATTTTTCTACAACTTCCTTCTTAAATGGTTCCAAAAATGTATCAGGATATCCCCTCTTAGCAAACATACTCATCATCATCATCTTCTTTCGGCTTTTCCCGTTAGGGGTCGCCACAGCAGATCACCTGTTTCCATTTCTTCCTGTCCTCTGCATCTTGCTCTGTCACACCAACCGTATGCATGTCCTCTCTCACCACATCCATAAACCTTATCTTAGGCCTTCCTCTTTTCCTGTTACCTGGTAGCTTCATCCTTAGCATCTTTTTCCCAATATACTCAGCATCCCTCCTCAGCACATGTCCAAACCAACGTAATTGTGCCTCTCTGGCTTTGTCTACAAACCTTCCAACCTGGGCTGACCCTCTAATATACTTATTCCTAATCAAGTCCACCCTCGTCACACCCAGTGCAAATCTTAACATCTTTAATTCTGCCACATCCAGCTCAAACTCCTGCCTTTTTGTCAATGCCACTGTCTCCAACCCATATAACATAGCTGGTCTCACTACCCGCTTGTAAACATTTCCTTTCACTCTTACAGGTACTCGTCTGTCACAAATCACTCCTGACACTCTACTCCACCCACTCCATCCTGCCTGTACTCTCTTCTTCACCTCTCTTCCACACTCACTGTTACTCTGAACTATTGACCCCAAGTATTTAAACTCATCCACCTTCGCCACCTCTACTCCTTGCATCCTCACCATTCCTCTATCCTCCCTCTCATTCACACACATATATTTTGTCTTATTCCTGCTGACCTTCATTCCTCTTTTCTCTAGAGCATATTTCCATCTATCTAGGGTCTCCTCCACCTGTTCCCTACTCTCACTACAGATCACAATGTCATCTGCAAACATCTTCCAATATAAAAAAAACAGGGCAAGATTGGCACTTTGCCAAATATACAAGAGTTACACTATTACAATTAAAATGTCCTTTAATAACAATGTTTTTACTGTTTAACTTAAATTTGTCCCTAGTTTCTAGTATGTGTGTGCAAATGTTGCACCTACCACATTTAAAGTTCCCAATAGGTCTGTTGGAACAATTGCCAAATGTGTCATTACCTAACTCAAAAAGATTTTTAAAAGACCTGTCTTTTCTATAAACAATTTTTGGGGGTACACTACCCACTTTAGACTCTACATTGTTGACAAAGCTCAAAATATCCCAATTGCTAATGATAATGTCAACTACTTTTTCTGCATCCAAATTAAAGGTCGTGATAAAACTCAGTCCAAACCTTGTTCTAATTACCTTATTCACATTAAACACTTGTTCCAACCTAGTTCTAGTTGTCCCACTCAGAATTGGCCTACACAAACCCTTATTACGTTTTTCTACAACTTCCTTCTTAAATGGTTCCAAAAATGTATCAGGATATCCCCTCTTAGCAAACATACTAATGATAAAATTCACCTCATCTAAAAAGTGACAGTCCAAACTGACCATTATGGCCGCCCTGACCAGTTGGCCTTTTACAATAGACTTCTTCTGATACAAGAGATACCAGCTACCATATTCCAAATAGGAATATGAAAAGGTTGGTTTTCTATATATATTGGAGCACAGTTTTTCTTCCTCTCCATTCCAAGACAAATTTACATCTAGATATGAAATATTCTCTTTGTTATAATGGAATCACAGGAAATCCACTGTGTTGTTAATATAGGTGAGAAAAGCCTTAAGTTGATCTTTAGTATCCTTCCACACGAAAAACAAATCATCTAAATATCTGGTGTAATGCAAGATGTTGGACCAATACACACTATTCATTATAAATTCCTGCTCCCAGTAGGACATAATAAAGTTAGCAAAAATGGGGGCACAAGTGGCCCCCATTGCAACACCAGTCAACTGTGTAAAATATTGACATTCGAAATGTATGTAATTATTGTTTAACACTATGTCCATAAGCACAGTGACCTTGTTAATAAAATCCTGATCATACATTTGGGTTTTTACCAACTGTCTTTCTAGCCATTGAACACCTTCTATGTGGGGTATTACCCCAAACAGGTTAACAACGTCTACAGTGACTATAACCATTCCAGGAGATATACTAATGTGCTCTAATTTTTCCAAACATTGCCAAGAATCCCTCAAAATGTAGTCAAACTTTTTCAAGCCCTTTTGTAAATAATGATCCAAAGACTTGCTAATAAAACAAGTCTTTTATCTGTGTCCATCAACAATAGGTCGAAACTTCAAATTTGACAAACCTTTATGTATTTTTGGTATTCCGAAAATATTGGATATCATGGGGTGGTCATTTTTCATGAATTCATATTCTTCCAGACTAATTTGGCCTTGAAATACCATATCATTTAGTGCCAAATCAACCTTTTTATAAGCTATATGGATTTCATTAAGGGAACTTTCCTCATAGGTCCCATCCATAAGTAAAGAATTCATTTTATCTAAATATTCACTTCTATTCATTAGAACCACCCCACCTTGTCGGGTTTCATAATCCATATAGTTTTGTCATTGGTAAACTCTCCTAGTATGTCACATTCATTAGCTGTTAAATTACCATTATTTACATACTGAAAACATTTAAAATACTGTCTAATGCCTTTCTCACAAACCTTTTCATAAAGGCATATAGCATTATTCAATGGTTGATTAAAGGCACTTGGTCTAGTTGTCCTAACCTGCCAATCTTCTTTAAAATTACTATCATCATTAAACCACACCTTAAGGTTTAACCTATGCGTAAAACATTTTAGGTCAAATAAAATGGCAACTATGTTACCCCTTCTTACAGTGATAAACATGAAACCTTTTGCTAAAAGGTCAACGTGTTAGTTCCCACAACTTTGGAGGAATAATTGTAGATTTTAAAATCATTAGCACTATTATTAACTATAGTGCAAAAATCACTAAAAAACACATTTTGGTCATTGTTGGAACCCACTAAACTAGTCAAACAAAATTGCCCAGAGTTTCTTTCCTCCAGGGTGACAGCATCCATAGGGTCAACATCTGTAGGGCCTTCCACCCCACTGTCTTTTTCAGTCAAACAATGGCCGGCCCAATACATTGAGTACCCTATTTGGTTGGAAATGCCACCTGCAAAGTTAATAAATTCAAAACTACCACCTTCCAAACCTCCAGGAAACCTTGTTTCAGAATCCAAATTTACATGTGGTGAACCAAACAACATGGTTTCATTAAACCCAATTGGCTCCAGTACAGCATTTTCAACTGTCCCATAGTTAGCATTGAAAGATTTTTTTCCTATTATTACATGCACAAACGTTTTCAACAACATTTTTAGTAAAATTGCCAACAACATTTGGATTGTCCTAGGCAAAAACATTAACCGCAAAGTCCAAGTTGGTATCAGCATCACCCATAATTTCATTTAGTTCAGTTTCAACCCCCCCCCCCACTCATTGCACATGAAAAACATCCTGGTTTGAACTACACATTTCTAAACTAGGTTCCGACGGGTTAACCAGGCTTTCCAAGCTGGCACCTAAATCGTCATTGGGCAAAATCTTGTTAGCAGGGCTAGAAACAGTTACAGTCATAGTATGGTGGCTTTGTTCGACGTGACCCAATCCACACAGTGAAACTATGAAATTAATACTATGAAAACCTTTACTTACAATTGGTGGATGGGAACCATCGTTACAAATACCAGAAGCTATCAATACCGTATTTTGGTCTTTTTTGGCCTGACAATTGGATGGGAAATGGGGACTTCACCCTGGGTAGTATTTCTGTGCCACAGCCCGACAGGGGCACAGAGGAATAACATTAGTGGGTGGTGCATGGCTGGGAACCCCTGTGGCTAGGCTTATGTACACCCCAGGACCAATAGACCAGTACTCACCTATGAACCTAAGTGTACCATAGGCAACATCAGCCAGGGCTCAATCATGGTCAATAATGGTCTCTACACTCACCATAGGTATAGTACATTGTGTCTGTGGTCAGTCTAATGGTAGTCTATTGCTCATACATGCACCACTGATGATGACATCTGTGAATACACATCAAGCATTCACTAAACACATGTCCACATGTGATCCAGAAACACACAGAGGCTGTGAGCAGCAGCGAACACACAACTGACACACATATACACATCCTGCAATGGTATGTACACCTGTGTGTTATGGTGCACAGTACATGCCAGGGTGCTGAACAGATGCACAGTAATGCTGTGGACATGGGTGCAGTGAGTTCCAGGGGGAGGGCCATCACCTACTAACAGAAGCCATGCATCACAGCCATGTATAATGTTGGTAACGGGGATTGACTACAGTTGCACTGCATGCTGTTGAGCACCACATATCCTGCATGCTGACATGTGTGTAATTACAGGTTTGTGTGTGATACTGTACTGCACTATCGCCTGCTATTGTGTGTGTTATGGGGGTGCGGGAGCTGTCTGTAGATGCTGTCTGGTGGAGTGTATGGGTTGCCATGTATGTCGACTGCATGTGTATATGTCTGTGTGTGTGGCCATGTCTGAACACATGTGTGTGTGTGTGTGTGTGTGTGTGTGTGTGTGTGTGTGTGTGTGTGTGTGTGTGTGTAAATATATATATATATATATATATATATATATATACTGTTTAGCAGTGATGTACAGGTCTTACAGTCTGTTCCCTGTTTTCCCCTCACAGGTGACGAGGTGGGGCTGTGTCCCCCCCGCAGGGAATCTGATGTCACTGATACAGGCAGTGACCATGAGAATAGGTGCGTTGAGGCACAGGAAGGGTCATCAGGGGCTGCCGCTGGGCCACCAATTGACAACCCACATGTATCCAACTCCATCCACACACACAGTCACACTGCCTCTACATACCTCATCACCATTGGCTTTAGCTGAGGGACGGCCTACGGTTGGCATTGGCCAGGACAGTGTGGTATCTATGGCACATGTGTCAGGACATAGCCATAGCCAGATGTCTGAGGGGGTATCACAAAGGCAGATGTTCAGGGGTGCTCGTCGGAGCACTGCTGATCATCATGCCCCTGGCAGACATGCCACATCTAATTCAACCACACGCATGTTCCAGACTGTCATGGAGGCACAGTCATGAATGGAACGGTACACCAGGCAGGGTCTAAGGGAGCAGAGGGCTCATCACACCTCTGTAACTGACAGCATCCATGACCTAGCAGGTGCCATACATAATTACACCGAGGTCATGGATCTCATCCACAATGTCATGCCCATGCTTCAGGACAGGGCAGGACAGTTGCAATGGCCACATGGACTTATGCCAGCAACACCAGCAGCTGGAGGTTGCCGTGGATGTCCAACCAGTCACAGCCACTCCTGTAGTGGCAGCACCAGCCCCAGCACTGTGGGGGGCTGCTGTCCACAGACTGTCATAGCAGACCACATGCACATGGCCCTGGCCAGTCCCAGGAGGGACCTGGATCCAGTGGACGTCTGTCAAACTCTGGGGACAGTACTCAGTCTGGCTTTGTACCTGATACTGCCTGTAGCACCCCTGCCAGGCACAGGTCCCATGTCCATGGCCAGAGATGGTAAACTGCAAACCCTGCCAGGTACAGTCTGCAGCTGTCTCACAATTCCCTGTATAGGGCAGCCATATGGAGGAACTGTGTGCATGCAGACACACACACATAAACGACGAATGTAGGATAACCACATACCTGCACACACATCACCAGTGGCCCATAACAGTACTCAGCCCCCTCACACACACTTGTTGTCAATTGTATGGCTCAGCCTAGGCCACTGGCAAACCAACAATGCACCCTGTGCATATGATGACACATGTGCCACTCCCTGACATCTGTAACATCAATGCAGAGACAGGCTAACATGGTGCTGATGCACAGAGTGACTGTACAGCAGTGTAGCAATGGAATGATGTGTAGCATGTTGTCACCTGTAAAGTGAAATGCTAATATCTTGGAAGGTGTAGCTGTGCAGCCATGATGCATCATAGCTGTAATTAACAATGCTGTATTGTTGTCACCAGTATCTATTCTGATTGTGTTGTGTTTGCCCATGCTCCACATGGCTGATGGGTGTAGTGGTGTCAGCAGGCCTTCTACAGTGGACACCAGTAAGTGTAGTGGGTGGTACACATGCCATGGCTGGGTACAACACACAAAGCCTTTGGTTTGGATGCAGCACAGGTACAAGACTGTACACATGGAGGTATGTCCCCATGAAGGTAACACATCTGTTGCACATGTATTCCCACCAAGACAACCACAACCACACAACCACACAGTGCTATATATGCAGTCTGCAATGTGGCTGACATTGAACATGCTATTAGCAGGGTGTATGTCCCTCTCCTCACTCTACTGCGATCCTCACCTAAGTAACATGTGTGTGCCAATGCCGATGACATAGCCCTACCCTTAGGAGGGTGTAATGCGCTCAACTACTGTGAATGGTGTAAACAACAACTAACAACCTGATTACATACACTGTACAGTATTACAGACAGCTATGTAGGGGGGTAGATGTAACAGTAACTGCAATAATGGTGGTTGTGTCCACAACAGCCACACCCGGTGATTTATAGCAACCCCAGTAGTGCTGCACACCTCTACAGTGTGGAGGAGGGCATTAACACATCTATGACCTGTGAAGGACTGCATGTCCACGGGATGGCACTTGTAGAATGTTGGGATATGCCAAGCAGTCTTGGTGGAAACATATTATGTGAACAGAGGTAGATCCCTTAACAACTACACACATTCCTGCATGTGGGATGGTGTACAAAAGCCTGCTATGATCTACATAGGCATTGTGCACCTCCTAACCCTCATCTACACCTGTCATGATTGGGTAAAGGAGGTATACCAGGTTCAGGTTGTATTCTCTGCCTTTGACAAGTCCACCATTGGCGGGGTCCAGTGTGTTAAGATTACCAGTGACATTGGCCATGGGTTCATTATTGATATGATCCATGTCCTTGCAGACCAGGGTCATCAGGCTACTGGGTGGTAGTCCCCAGCTGACATGATGGTTTTGTGGTCGTCCTTGCCAACATTGGTGAATCCTCTGGCAGGTGTAGGCCTATTGGATCATATGAGGGATCCCAGCTGCTTACTGCACCTGCCCAGGGGGTTCCCCCAAGCATAACACATCACTTGACTGTACTGCATGATATGTTAGTAATGCCAGCCTGACATCCTACAGGTGGGATGGAGTACTGTTAACATGTACTGCCCTTGCCATGTAGGGCCCTGCTTATGGGATCTGCTAAGGTTGGTATTGTATTATAGGCCAGACGTGTTTGGCTGGGGGGGGACCTATATATGCCAGATGTATGTTGTTTGGGTCTGTCAAACCCATCAATGGTGCATGTGGACATATATGTTGTGGTTACATTCCCAGTTCCATCTACAGATGTATGTCCATATATACCTATATTGATATATATGTGTTCACCTTTGACAGGGAGACAATCATTTCTTCGAACAGCCCTTTCTGCAAACCGAAAGGACAAACCCGTCATTTCTTACTGCACCACTACCACTGCGCAAACCTGCTTACAACTGTTTTAAGGTGCCTTAATCACTCTGTATCCAATGGGCCATGTTCTTCCCAGCAACAAAATAAACAGCTCTTGCAAGGCTCAAGCCAAGGACCCTGCACACCCTAGACAAAATGATGTACCACTAAGCCATGACAGATACACAGATATGCAATGTTTCAGAAACATATCAGCCAGTCCTGTCATGCAACAGTACAAAGAATGTATACCAACATATAGATGCCTGTGAGTGTAACTATATTGCAACCTTAACAGATACAACATATCCATATATGTATAGATATACACATATATAAATATATATGTTGTTTTACTAACTCTATATACATATATATCACTATCTATGCACATATACTTATATATCTGTTAGCAGATAAATATATCTATATAGGTATATATGGCCATACATCTGTAGATAGCAATTGCAGATTAACAAATACACCTATGTCCACATGCACCATTAATGGGGTTGAGAGGCCTCACACACTATATGTCTTGTATGAATAGGCATCCTCCCACAGCCAAACACATGCACCCTGCAATACACTACCAAATGCAGTCTGCCTCCCATAGAACATGTAATATGTGGAAGCCATCAACGTACCCAGGATACAGATACACAGACACATATATGCAGCTACAGATATATATATATATATATATATATATATATATATATATATATATATATATATATATATTTGTGACTACACATACACACGCAGATATATTTACAGTAAAATACATATGTAGGAGGTGCACATAATATGGAACAGCCACTATGCCTACAGTTAACACCTGAACAACTGGACACTGTATGGGTGACACATACTAATGTCAATCGTTGCCTGCAACATATACCCATAGAAAGGTCATAGGAAAGACACCACGTACAGGTTTGCAGAAATGGGGAATCCTTTAATTGTGTACTATAACAGTTCTATATGTCATATCATATAGTTGACAACCATATAAACGGAGTACTGCAACTGTGAAACAGTCACACTAATACAGTAGTCTGGAAAGGTTCACAACTGTTGCTGTCCAGGCCAAGCCCTTCAGAATGCACAATAGTGCAGACAGACTGGGCCACAGGGTACCACACAATCAACAGTATGTACTTTAGGTGTGTAGTTCAGTAGCCTCTATCTACATTATGTACAAACTCCATAGGAGGTAAAGATGTTTTGTGATCAAATGGGGTTTTACCCGGTACATAACAAGGCATAACACACAGAACAGTCTGTATGGCAGGAGGCAGTAGGCTTGCTGCAGTACTCCAAGTCATGTAAGTAATGTCAATATAGATGGATTATATGGTACTGTACATCCACATACCTTGTGGCAGCTCAACCCTGATACCGCCATAATTTGTAACAGCCTAGGTCATTTATGGTGCTCCCCATCTAGACTCAATAATACAAGCTCATATACCACTGTTACATACACTGGCCTCTGCAGTGCATAAGGGCGCACATGTGTTGTGTATGTGATGACCACACATATATGGCCCCAGCCCCACTGTATGTGCGGGGTATACAACAACAGTGGACTAATGGCAGCAATGGCAGTGTGATATACTCACAGCCCAATACAGAACAACCCCCAACAGCATGACATATGTGCAAAGCTTGGTATGTAGATGGGGGACAGAGGCTGGAACACAGGCACATATGTGGAACACTGTTGCCATACACTAAGCAAGGTGCTGGTGTTACAGGATAGTCTGCAACATACCCTTAGTCAGGGAATTGAGGTTAGAAATAGACATGGATGTAGCCATGTACTGATAGCACATCAACACACACACTGACAGTGTAATATCTGACACAGGACCTGTGTGGTGGATGGACAACACACGATAGGCATACTTCTGTCCAGCAAGAGGTTAGGCCCACAGTAGTGAGCTATGCAGACAGACTGCATTCCAAGGTACACTAGTATGTACACACACACACACCCTGTAACACCAGTACTATGCAAAGCATTACACAACTCTACCCCCAGTCTGTCTGTAGTTCCTGATCCTCCTACAAATATGTGGCCACTGTGAGTGTGCAGGTTCTCCTGTAAGAGGTATTACTACCTGCTGCCTGTATCACTGATGCCCACAGACAGGAAGGATGTCCATCACACAGGAAATGTAAAGGGACCATGCCCACATGCTGTAGGGATTTATAGTGGGTGGTTGCCATGACAGTGGTACTTCAATGTAGTACACATGTGTAATTATATATATATGTCTGTCTGGATATGTATATGCACATATATTTCCATCATATGTCCTGGAGATGGAGTGTAGCCATACACCAGCCCCTACAGTCCCAAAGTCGTAGTGCAAGGGGATGACAGGTATGTATAGCAGGTATATTACTAGACTGTTGCTGCTGTCATTGGGATTGTATTCACAGACATGGTGTGTGTGGATGCTGACATCTGCTTATAACATGTGTGCCATTGGCTACTGACAGACATCCTAAGGAAACCATTGTAAGGTACTGCTGCTAGCATGTAATGCCCCTGTGGAGTGCAGCAGAGATATTGGCAACTATATGTGGAACTTTGGACACACCCTGTACAGTCCAGAGGTATACACATAATCCATTAGTGCAACACATGTGTACCAGGCCTGGCAATATGGATGTAGACAGCCATGTAGATGGATATAACACATAACGACTGGTATACATTTGGCACCATAGGTGTTGGATTCACACACTCCTGTCTGGCCTGACACATAATGACTGCTGGTACAGGGGTGCCATGGACACATACTACCCACTAGATATTGACATACATCTGTACAGCATCCTACTGCTCTGTCTGACATACATGACGTTTAAGGGAGGCCCAGCAGCAGTACATCTGGCAAGTATCTGCACATAACATCCCACTGGTTAAGTACACTAAGCTGCTAGGCATGTAACAATGCACTGTGCAGGCTACAGGCAGACTGGCTCAACACTGGCCTACATCTTGTATGGGGGAATGCACATGTACCTGCATATATAGCAGGCTCGACAGCCATGTCACAGCACAGGGTAAGATACACCTGTGTGACAGTGCATAACCACAACCAATGTGAGCACAGTCACAGCCACATATGGTAAGCTAGCATAATATTACAGTATATGCACTATCTGTTCTACATCATCCTCATATGTGCCACTCACAGAATGACCCTACATATACTGAGCTGCTACACAGTTTGGTATGATGGCTGTTTGTGGCATGGGACATGTGTGTGCAAGGCCCTACAAATATGTATGTATGGCAAAATGGTACCATACAGTGGGGCAGCATGTAACATCTGATAGAAGGGGAGCTATAACAATGACATCTACCACAGTCTGTACACAGGCTGAAGTACATATTAACAAATACACACACTGCCGACATTCACCATCACTACACAGACCTCAGTACTGTAGAAACATCCACAGAATGTCCAGCTTATGTCATGAAATATAACCAATACTATACATGACATGTGTAGCAATCTGATATATTACTGGCTTGTTATCAGATATGATGACAGTATTTCTGGTGTACAGCACATATGCACTACATCATGCATGCCATATGTACAAAGGTTGACAGAGGTGTGGCTGACAGGACATACACAGGGCCAGTATAGACATGTTGCTGTGATAACCTCATATATTTTCCATTGTAACAGGGTTTGTTGCAACTTATGTCCTATGAGGGATATGAAGTCAGTAACTGTCACGGCCTTCACCATATACAGACTGCAATCCTCACACTACCTTCTACATTACACAGATTGATGCACTGTGGCTAACACATGAAACCATAGGCACAACACTGCCCAGTCTGTAGATGACCCTGTAGGTGGGGATTCCTCATATACATGGAACTGACATGGGAGGTATTGTGACATGTACGACAGGCATATCCAGACAAACACTGCTAAACCAACATTACTCCAAATGCAGTATAGCAGCACTTACAGTCTGTAGTCAGGTCAGGCACATCCCCCTCCTGTTGGTTGCCCCTTTTCCACAGTGTATGTTGTTAGAGGTAAATCCCCAATCCATCTGGGATGCTGTTTGCCAAACATCAGATCTAGTTCCTGCTCACAGTGACTGCAAAGGCCCAACACCACCATGCTGTTCCTAGGTATTGGAGTGTGTTTCCATGCAATTGGCTATGGGATTGTTACCACAGCTGTTCCACATGCACTCAGTTAGGGGAGGGCTGCAATTAATGCAGAAGCCATCCACTGATCATGAGCATCATGTAAAATACACATGCTGCTGCCTAAGCAAGGCAGGTGTGGGTCTCCACATCCACCAGAGAGGAAGTGGAGGAGGCAGACAGAGGCAGATACATGTCAGGGAGAGGTGGGAGGGTAAAATTGAAGCATGTTTGTGTCACACACTTATCAGCACAGGGTATCAAACCCCCAACAACTATGGAGTGCTATCACAGTTCGATGCAGTTATTGGATGCACCACATGGGTTACCTGATATGGAGCATTCAGAACATATATGTGAGGGTGAGTAACATCTGCAACAGGGATACGGTAGTTATACGGTGGGTGTCATACACGTGCCTGTGTGCACGAACAGGTGCCAGCATCAACACTGGCACACTTACACAGGGACGCACACACACTGACACACTTGGCAGGGCCAGGAGTGCACCTAATCAGTAGTGGGATTGCCACAGTACATCAATGTGCAGGTATCACATGCACAACACGGGTCATATGGAGACCGTATGGCCAAAGAGTACGAGGAGATGTCAGACATCAGACAGCATGCTTCAGTATGCCCTGGGGGGTTGTAGTGAGTGCGGACATACACACCATACAACACACACACACACGAACACACAGGGTGCCAGTTCTGACATGCATGGGTGCATGTCAACACGAGTGTGTGGTAGTCAACTGTCCCAGCAGGCTGTACAAGAGTAGGCAATGGGTATACCTTGGCATCAGGCCACATGACAATGGTCTGCATTGTGGCTCGGGCCTGTAGTTACTGCATTTGCCCACACAGGTGGGTATTGCATCCCCCATCCAATCAGCTGGGTGAATATTGTGTGTGGCCAATGCTGTACACCACATGCCATGTATGTGTTCCTTAGTCCATTACATGGATGGTGTCTGGGATGTGTACACCTCCCACATGCATGTACAGTGACATGTGGAACTGTACCCGAGGTATCTGGCCCATGTTGTGAACACAGATTACCATCAGATGTGCCAGTCTTGCCCACCTGTGGCAGGAACTGGTAATGGGCAGCAGGTTTACCCTTCACCTACATTGATAGCATGCCAACAGCATTCCCTGATGTCAGTGTTATCTGTCCATACAGGGCATGTTGTCAGGCATGGTATGTATGTTGTGAGTCACATGTGAAAGCACAACAGCTGGTGCAGGTGTCCATTGGGGAACATGGTGGAGGTGCACTGTCTGCATGTATGTACATATTGGACAGATGGGCAGGGTGACATGCCCTCTGTAGCCCACTGCTATCACTGCATAGTTACTATCAGTGGCCACTATGCAGTGTACTACCCACATATTGACTGTTGCCCTAGGCATGTGTGCACGTATTACACATGGGTTGAGTGTGTGCTCTGGGTAATAGTGGGGTTGCTAATTTGGATTCGCTGGCCTTGATGTCACATGTATGGGTATGGTTTTGCACCACAGCCTCCCAGCTAATTTATATTTATCCCTGTATTTTTGACATTGTGATATATAGTAGGGCTACCATAAAAGTAATAAGCAAAATCTCCTCCACATTGGTCACAGATGTCACACACTCACCTATACACAGAATATGAGTTACACACACACACACACACACACACACACACACACGCCTGTCATGTCTGGGAGTTGAATCCCTACCTAACCAGTTTATTATACTACAGTACTATGCAGTTATAGCACACACCACTGACATTACTGGAGTGCTTTTTCCCAAAAGGTGCATTTCACAGTGACTGACATCAGCAGGATTACCAAAGTAGGGCATTTCAACTGTACTGCTAGTGACTAGCCTAAAATGCATTGCTCTTTAAACAGACAGTGAGACACACACAAAACATCCACAACTGTCATATGTGGGTATAGAACTACTGACAAAGGCCTATATCACACTACAGCATGAAGCGGTTATAGGACACACCACAGTGATTACTAGAGATGTCCTTTCCCAAAGGTGTATTTCACACTCAATGACATCAGCAGGTTTACCAAAGTAGGGCATTTCACCTGTACTGCAAGTGACTAGACTACAATGCATTGCTCCCTACATAGACAGTGAGACACACACAAAATATCCACAACTGTCATATGTGAGTATAGCACCCCTGACTAAGGCCTATTTCACACTACAGCATGGAGCTGTTATATGACACACCACAGGGGCTAATAGAGACATACTTCCCCAAAGGTGTATTTCACACTCAATGACATCAGCAGGTTTACCAAACTAGGGCATTTCACCTGTACTGCGAGTGACTAGCCTAAAATGCATTGCTCCCTACAAAGACAGTGAGACACACACAAAATCTCTACAACTGTCATGTGTGGGTATAGAACCCCTGACCTAGACCTATATCATACTACAGCATGGAGCTGTTGTAGGATACACCACAGGGACTAGTAGTGACAGTAATTCCCCAAAGGTGTATTTCGCACTCAATGACATCAGCAGGTTTACCAAAGTAGGGCATATCACCTGTACTACGAGTGACTAGCCTAAAACACATTGCTCCCTGGACAGGGAGTGTGACACACACAACTGTCATGTGTGGGCATAGAACCCCTGACCAAAGCCTATATCACAGGGCAACATGGAGCAGTTACAGGTCACACCACAGATGCAAAACATTCAGAGCTGCCATGGGTGGTGATGGAACCCTACCACAGTTCTAAATTACACTATAGCAGTACACAGTTACAGGATGCACAGTTCTAAATTACACTACAGCAGCACACAGTTACAGGATGCCCTACAGACATTATTGGGCTATGACTTTCCCAGAGGTGTATTTCTAGGTGAGTGACATCAGCAGCCTTGGGTATATGAATTCTAAGGAGTGTGTGTAACCTATAAAGCGATGTTTACCACTCAGTCAGAGACACAAAGATACACACATGCACACAGTTGCCAAGTTTGGCGTTAGAACACCTACCTAATTACTTTATCATACTACAGTACTACGCAGTTACAGGACATGCTACAGAGATTACTGGGCTATGATTTCCCCAGAGGTGTATTTCTAGTTGAGTGACATCAGCAGCCTTGCCAAAGTTGAGTATATGCATTGTATGGGGTGTGAGTGGCTTAAAAAGCATTGCTCGCTACTTAATGAAACACACACACACATATTTACACAGTTGCCAGGTCTGGGGTTAGAACACCTACTAAATTACTTTATCACACTACAACAGTATGCAGCTGCAGGACGCGCTAAGGAGATTACTGGGCAATGATTTCACTAGAGGTGTATTTCTAGGTGAGTGACATCAGCAGCTTTGCCAATGTTGAGTATATGTATTCTACGGTGTGTGTGTAGCCTAAAAAGCATTGCTCTCTACTTAGTCAGACATGCACATACACACACACACACACACACACACACACACACACACACACACACACACACACACACACACAATTGCCAGGTCTGGGGTGAGAACACCTACCTAATTACTTTATCACACTACAGCAGTATGCAGTTACAGGATGCACTACGGAGATTACTGGGCTATGATTTCCCCAGAGGTGTATTTCTAGGTGAGTGATGTCAGCAGCCTTGCCATACTTGTGTATATGAACTGTACAGAGTGTGAGTAGCCTAAAAAGCATTTCTTTCTGCACAGTCAGAAACAGAGAGACATGCACACAAACACACACTCACACAGTTGCCAAGTCTGGGGTTAGGACTACTACCTACCTACCTAGTTTATCACTACAGCAATACGCAGTTATGGGACATGCCATGAGGTTACTGAGCTACAGCTCTCCCAAAGGTGTATTTCACATTGAATGACCTCAGCAGGCTTGTCATGATACTGCTATATGGGGAGTGCGGTGTGTACATGGGCCGTAACCCATTCATGTAGGGGTTGACATGCCGCATGCGGGCACACACGGGGTCATATGCCACATGTACGTGTATACAGCTACTAGGTGACTACTTCCTTGTACAGTCATGTTACACAGCTGGCACAGATACTGGTGGCTAGTATCTGCAGTGAGTGACACCTGCACCTCATTTGTTTGGGGGCCTTTGGCTGTGTGCTGGGTGGGACAGGCCCAGATGGATCCTTGTCCCAGTCACCCTCTTCCACACATCTATGTCCATCAACCTTTGGCTTATTATAGTGTGTTGTCCTTACATATATGTCTGTATTCCTATCCACTGTGTGTGCAAGGCAGGAGTGGTGCATACTGACATGTGTCTGCACTAAGAACTGCAACTGCCAGATATGTGTGGTCCACTGGTGTTTGCTGACATGGTGTGTGAGCATGCCCAGTATGACCTTTCAGTATGTTGTTGACTGACATTGCCTTCATTTCTCTAAGTGTGTGAGCATGCCCAGTATGGCCATCTATAGTGCATGTGTGGATCAAGTCCAGGTAGTTTGTACTGTGGTGCTGACTTTTGTGTTGTACACCGACAGATAGCATGCTGTACCTGAAGGATATACATCGGTCATTTGGCATTGACTGTTGCTACATTTCTGCATAGCGGGATGGGGGGGGATCTGACTGTTTCTACATTTCTACACAAGGGTGGGAGGCACACCAAAGGTGGGGGGGGCACACCTGACTGTTACTATAAGTGTACGTAGGATGGTGGGGCACACCTTAAACTTTTACACATTTGCTAGGGCTGTACTGGTATGTCGGGTACACCATTTCAGTCTGTAGTCTTACCTATGGTGCTGGCTAGAGGCATACAAGTGTACTACAGATCATAGCTTTAACTACTTATATATTAATTTCTGACTTCCTATCCTTCACAACTTACATCCAACTGGCTGGCCTGCTGTAGTCTATCTGTGTAGGCCTGGGGTAGGGGTTACCCATAGGGCTCATTCAGAGGCCATAGTACAGCATTTGTTTATGTTTGTCTACACCTATCCTGCTGGCTGTGACTGTTGTTTGGTATGTGCCCCCCCCCAACTGGCATGTGTGAGTCACTTACCTTGTGGGTGTCCCAGTGTTGAGGGTGGTGCTGCAGGGCTGCCTATGTCAGATGCACATAGTACACTCCCTGTACATAGATGAGCACAGGTAGTGTCATGTTTGGCATCCTTTTTGCTGTATGTGTGAGTTGGAGAGAGGTATCATTCCCTGGGCCCCTACTGTGTCAGTCCATGTGCTATGTGTTGCCTCTTTGCCAAGGCCAGGGCATACTGGGCATGCCTCCTTCTGCCTACTGGGCAGGCTCAGGTTGTTCCTCCTCCAAGTCACTTTGCACCTGTGCAGGCCTTGCCACTGGTGGGGGGCTGTGTGGCCCTGCCCCATGCTGTTCCTGCTGCAGCTGTTTCCGCAGGATCATATTGTGTAGCATGGCACATACAAGGACAATTTGGGTACATGTAGTTGGTGAGTACTGCAAGGCACCACCGGATGTGTCCAGGCACCGGAACTGTGACTTGAGCATCCCAAACACACACTCTATCATGATTCGTGTTTGTGCGTGTGCCTCATTATGGAGTTCTTGTTCGGGTGTGTGTGTGCATTTCTGATGGGTGTCATCAGCCATGGTTCCAGTGCGTATCCAGCATCTCCCACTAGGTGACCGTGTGGGATGTCCCCATTGGAAAATGTCTGGTACAGATGTGTCAGATGCCAGATGTGGGAATCGTGGTAGCTTCCAGGGCAGCCAGCACACACATTCATTATTATGCCCTGAGCATCACACACAACCTGGCAGTTGATGGAGGGGAAGCCCTTGCGGTTGATGTAGACACTACCCTGCTCACCTGGTGGTGCTTTAATGCATATGTGCGTGCAGTCTATTGCACTCACTACGTCAGGATATTCTGCTATTTGGTGGAAGAGATGCATATTGCTGGCCAACGCCTCACAGGTGATGGGGAAATATACGTGCTCACCAACATGTGCTGACATGGCATCCAGGAACTGGTGGAGTACCCTGAATGCTGATGCCTGTGAAATCCTCATCATATCCCCAGTTGACCTTTGGAAGGTACCTGTAGCTAGTATTCTTAGGCCTACACATACCTTGGTATCCACTGGGATGGGTTCCCCTCTGTTAGTTCTGTGTGTCAGGCATGGCCGGCACAGCTCAACAATTTGCTGTAGGAGGTCACTGTCCACCCTATAGCACTCCACTATCTCCAGCTCATGTAGCCCTTGGTAGGTTACCCTGGGTCTGTACACTCTCCTCCGTCTCCTCACTGTGGGTTGCTCAGCAGCATTCACATCCTCACCGCCCTCAGCCTCTTGCACATGCTGATTTATGATAGCAAAAGCAGCCCCTAACATTTTGTCTCTTGCTTTCGTTTTGTAAAATGTCCCCATCTGTATACACTGGTGGTGCAGAGTTTTTGGGAAAAACAAGGGGGAAAGGTGTTTGCATAGTTTATAGTGGTGTGCTTGGCTGGGCTGGTCTGCTGCCTGTGTAATTGACTGATTCTGATACATTTCACCTGTCAGCTAAGCTAGTTCTCCTTGATTACCTTCCTACTGCTGTTTTCCCTTCCCGTTGCCTCCCTGTTTAAGCCCGTGTGCGTGCCGCGCAAATGGAGTGCTCAAATGTGCACAGAGCTGCTTTTTCCTGGTTTAACTTCCTTTTTCTTCCTGTAAAACCTGGTGTGCAGTGCGCGCACCCGCTTACACCTTGTAAAGAGTGGTAGGCAGGTTTAGACACACCCCTAGCTTAGCTGTGCTAAGCTAGGAGCAATCCCGAGCCACAGGTCTCCAATCCACTTACAGTATGCCTGACACACACACCCATGATGTCACCTATATCCTAGTCTTGCACCCAGCTATTTATACTCTTACACTCTTGGGACCTGCCTCACACCCTGGGGAAATCTGGGATTCACTAACCTTTCCCTCATTTGCATAGGATTGCCTGCTAATGCATAGTTACATGTCCCACACTGAGCCTCCCCCCTTAGCAACCATTACTCACTGGCCAGGTTGTCTTCTGCCTGCCATTGACTTGCATGGCAGAATACTGATTTTAGTTAGAATGCTTATTTTAGGTTTATTTTCTTATTTTTCCCCCGATCCCATTTGCACGCTTCTGCCCTATGCTTAAACAGGCGAGATTGGCGAAAAAATAATTAAAGTTTTTTGTTTTTTTAAAACAGTTTGCAATGCCAATGGCCTTCTACTTGGCCATTGGCATGCTTCCTCAATGATATGCAGCCTTTATTTGGAGCTGTTATAGCTCCATTTTGTAGATTGCAGAAATCTACTCAGTTACTAAACGAGTACATTTCTGCACACTGCACTTGTCCTGCATGGACAGCTGCCAGCTTCCTGGATCGCATATTACCCTCATTTGCATGGTTTTCACCTGCAGATGAGGGTAATTTGCATACAGGAGCTCAGTCCATGCAGGATTAGTCTAAGAGCTCACGTGCACATCCCGGGAGCTCATTCCTGGATCGCACGACGGCCATATTGCCGAAAATAGCTCTTAGACTAATCCTGCACGTTCTACAGGGCTTTGTAAATCTGGGGGAAGAACTTTGATTTTAAAAGAATTAAGACAGAAGCTATCCATTAAGATTGAAACTGGCTGTTGAGGGATGTATTTCAAATTTAGGGAAACTGATCTAAAAATATATGATGCCACAGGTACTAGGATCTGCATGGAACAGTTACCATCTATGTACTGATGAGCATAACAAGACAACAGTGAATGAAGAGGAAAGAACTAAAAACAGATCCTGGGAGTGTGGCTAGGGACCCTGAGAGGGAATAGGAGAGATTATTTTTTGAAGAAAGGCAATACAATCTGTAGACCCACCTTACAGCTTGAGATCTACAAGACAGATAACTGGAGAAACATTTGAATTACTGACAACAAACATAACTGATGAAATTGTCCAATAAAATACAATGACTAACTGCATCAAAGCTGTAGGAACCATCATAACTGAGACTGCAACTGTTCCTGTGCTAATAATGCTGTGACTTAGCCTAAAACGACAGTGGTATTTTGTAAGGTTACTGAAAATCATTTCATAGGAGTGGGAGGGTGGCTTAATGGTTAAGGTGCTTGCCTTATAAACACAAGGTACAGAGTTTGAGTCTAACAAGGAATAATTGCTAGGTTTAAAATGGCTCACAAGGGCAGTTAACTTAGTACTAACCTGTGAACTACATTCAAGAAAATGCTGTAGAAGTGTACATATATACAGTTTTTAAGCATGTTTGATGTGAGTGACAGGAAGACACTAGGACAGAAACTACTGTAGCTATACAAGGATATGCATTTATGAACGAGGATAACTATGATCTTTTCCCAGATAAGAGGATCATTAGAAATCTAGACAGAATGGTTGACAGGATGAGCAGTGGCATCTATCAAAAGCTTTAATTTTACACTTTGATAAAGATAAATACTAATGCAAGTGAAATACAGAGTAAAGTAGGATGAGTTATGCTAAATACATTTTCAAATATTTATTTGATATGGGAGATAGATGTCCTTGGGGAAATAGACTGTAATTATTACAAAGAAATAAATTAGCTAGGGATGTCTTTATAAGAAGCCATTTGGATACAACAGTTAGTCAAGTATTTCCATAAAGTTTATTTCCATCATCAGATAAGCAAGTAATATTGTCTGACTGTGTGGGCATTTCAGGAAAATAATGGATTGCCCAGGGGTGTTATGAGACCTGATGACACAGGCAGATGACCTCCCCACTCGTGGAAGGTACATTATTTCCCTGTAATACCCACCTGCAGGGTATTATTGTGCTTAGAAAATGGAATATCTGCTAAGCTACCTATTAAACTGTTTTGAATTTATTATTAATGCATTAATATATATATATATATATATATATATATATGTATGTATATATATATATATATATATATATATATATATATATATATATATATATATATATATATATATATATATATATATATATATATATATATATATATAGGGTCTGCTTCTAAATCTTGAAATTGAAAATACTGAAGCCAAAATCTTGAAAGTTCAAAATACTGAAAATTAAAAATACTGAATTTCATAATATTGAAAAAACAGACTACACCAACACTTACAAATAAGAAAACATATTACTCTTCTCCAACTATTAGCAGGGGTGCAAGCCCCTCTGCGCCCCCCCCTGCTACTTAAGTATATCAACTCCAAAATTGCACTCCACAGAAGAAAATGGCAAACATACCATCACGTGCTTCATGAGTGCCTGTTGTAACCTTAGTCATGTTCCCTTTTATCATCTTAGTGTAGTAAAGTGCGATCTTGGAGTTGATATATTTAATTAGCAGGGGGGGTAGGGGGTGCAGGGTGGCGCAGCCCCCCTGCTAATAGTTTGAATAAACTAATATGCTTTGTCTTTTATTTGTTTTTCTATGTACTTCTAGTGGCATATAATAAGTGTTACTATCCTGTAGTTTTTTCAGTATTATGAAATTCAGTATTTTGAACTTTCAAGATGTTGGCTTCAGTATTTTGAATTTCAAGATTATGAGCTTTGAAGATTTAGAAGCGGACCCATATATAGTTATAGATATATACATATACATAATATACATACGTTTTCTGTAAAATAGTTCATTTGCCTAATATTCCAAAGTTGGTGTAGAATATGTAATAGTTTGAGGGAGTATTTCACATCCATAATATAAGTAATCTAATTAGTAGTGTACATACACAGGCACACACACACACACACACACACACACACACACACACACACACACACACACACACACACACACACACACACACACACACACACATATATGCAAGCACACATACAGTCTCTCACACATATACAGAAATTGGAAAACAAACATATAGCCACTTTGTTGCCTGTGTACAATTCAGATGTCTGACTATAATCAAATAAATAAATACAGAATTATTAGCCACTGTAATGTATTTTAGCTCATTGCACAGGTGAAAGCAATGCAAACCATTGCAAACACACATACATTCACACACACACACACACACACACACACACACACACACACACACACACACACACACACACACACGTCTTTGCAAATGCTGATGCTGTAGTTGCAAACATTAGTTCTGTTGTTATTTATTTAATGGCAGCTACAATAAAATATTTCAGTTATAGGACTTTTTTAATGGGCTCTTCCAATTCACTAATTTATCCCTTTGGAATGCGGAGGACCCAAAGGTGTTTGTAGAGTCTCCAAGCCTATTTTCTAACAGATAATCATTCACTTACACATATACATTAAGGCTTGTAACTAGTACACTGCAAAGGATAATTTCACATCCACTATTAGAAAGTAACACAAAAGTTGCCCACAACAAACTGGAACAAGTTAAACTCATCTGACAGTGCACCCACCAAAACTGTAGGAGAGAGAAATTTTAACACCATTTTTATTGAAATGCAAGTTCTCCTGCACTCTCCTTCTGGGTGATTTCAACCCTCACATGTTCCTTACATATATAACAATTTCACTGTTGCATAAATATAGGGAAAAGGCAAAACACTAAATAATGTGGAAAAAAAACAGTTTGCACAACTGCAAAATTCTGGGACTTCTAAATTTAGTGAATTGGGATCATGAAAAGTACATTCTTCCTGTTAACATGTACCAAAGGCTAGATTTCTTTCATCAGATTCACTTTTTTTGTTTTTGGACACTTTCAGGACTATTAGACAAGTGACAACATTAGTTGAAAATGGATGGCTCCTACTTTTTTCCTCACTGTTTTGCATGTGTGTGTGTTTGTGTGTGTGTGTGTGTGTGTGTGTGTGTGTGTGTGTGTGTGTGTGTGTGTGTGTGTGTGTGTGTGTGCATGTGTGCATGTGTGTGTGTGTGTGTGTGTGTGTGTGTGTGTGTGTGTGTGTGTGTGTGTGTGTGTCTGTATATACTTGTTTTTACCAGGCTGAGGAGTGGTGATTTATCACTCTGACAAAGCAGAAATTCCCTGAGGGTCCAAGAGCAGAATAATTTTTTCTTTCATTTATTTCATTGAATTGCACTTTTTAATGCTTGTAGTTGTGCTATACAGCTATTCTACTAAGTTTTGCACTGTTATAAAGCTTTTTTTACTGTTTCACTGCATTTGTGTACTGTTTTATATTGTTTTAACTGTATTTTCATTGCTAGATAGTGTTTCACTGTTGTAATTGCATTTTTATTGAATTACTTAACTGTAAACTGTATTTTTATACGGAGAGCTGTATTTTCTGTTTGTGAGTGCTCTATCTGTGCTTTTCTGTGCATTTTTGTGAGGTTTCTGTGTTCTAGTCAGGTAGCATAGCCTGGATAGAAGTCTGCTGTCCAGGGGTGGTTGTTTTGCTTGCTAAGTTTCCTGTGTTTCTGAAAGCCATCCTCTGCTGGTAGTGTCTTGTTTTTACTGTTAGTAAGAGTAACAGGGTTGCTTGACCTTCTCTAGCATGAGTGATTGGTTGAAAGAGCATTGGCTAGCAGGATTGGGTTGTAATTCAACCTTCTAGATTCTTCCATCTTTTCTGGTATTTAAACCCTGTGTTTGCAGGGGGCTGTGCTTGTTTTTACCAGGCTGAGGAGTGGTGATTCATCACTGTGACAAAGCAGAAATTCCCTGAGGCTCCAAGAGCAGAGTACATTTTTTCTTACATTTATTTCATTGAATTTCACTTCTTAACACTTATAGTTGTGCTATACAGCTAATCTACTACATTTTGCACTGTTTCTTACTGTTTCGCTGCATTTTTATACTGTTTTATTATGTTTTAATTGCATTTTCATTGCTAGTGTTTCATTACTGTAATTGCATTTTTCTTGAATTACTTAGCTGTAAACTGCCTTTTTATACTGACAGCTGTATTTTCTGTTTGAGAGTGCTCTATCTGTGCTTTTCTGTGCATTTTTGTGAGGTTTCTGTGTTCTGGTCAGGTAGCATTGTCTGGATAGAGGCCTGCTGTTATCCAGGCCTGGTTGTTTTGCTTGCTGAGTTTTATGTGTTTCTGGTAGCCATCATCTGCTGGTAGTGTCTTGTCTTCACTGTTAGTGAGAGTAACATGGTTGCCTGACCTTCTCTAGCATGAGTGATTGGTTGAAAGAGCAGGGGCTAGCAGGATTGAGTATTAATTCGAGATTCCTCCAACTTTTCTGGTATTTAAACCCTGTGTCTGCAGGGTGCTGTGCTTGTTTGTACCAGGCTGAGGAGTGGTGATTCATCACTGTATTAAAGCAGAAATTCCCTGAGGCTCCAAGAGCAGAATACGTTTTTTCTTACATTTATTTCATTGAATTGCACTTTTTAACTCTTATAGTTGTGCTATACAGCTAATCTACTACATTTTGCACTGTTATAAAGCTTTTTTTTTTACTGTTTCACTGCATTTTGTACTGTTTTATACTGTTTTAACTGTATTTTCATTCCTAGATAGTGTTTCATTACTATAATTGTATTTTTACTGAATTACTTAACTGTAAACTGTTTTATCATACTGAGAGTTGTATTTTCTGTTTGTGAGTGTGCTCTATCTGTGAGTTTATGTGCATGTTTTGTGAAGTTTCTGTGTTCTAGTCAGGTAGCATAGTCTGGCTAGAGAACTGCTGTTATTCAGGCCTGGTTATTTTGCTTGTTGAGTTTCCTGTGTTTCTGGCAGCCATCTTCTGCTGGTAGTGCTTGTCTTAACTGTTAGTGAGAGTAACAGGGTTGCCTGACCTTTTCTAGCATGAGTGATTGGTTGAAAGAGCAGGAACTAGCAGAACTGAGCAGTAATTTGAGCTTCTAGATTCTTCCAGCTTTTCTGGTATTTATACTCTATGTTTGCAGGGTGTTGTGCTTATTTGCTTGTTGCACATTGTCGCTGCACTGTTTTAACCCATTGCGAGGTATCTCAGTTGCATTTTTGCCTTACCTGCACTCCTATGTAACTGATGCCCTCCCTTGCAACTTCTGTGATTTTATCCAGCCCTAGTCACACCTATAGGAACTCTATTCTGATAGTACCCACTCTAACATCCTTTACCTCTCTTCCACAGATTCTGACAACCATGGATGGACAATTTCCTGTGTTTTTTCCTGCTAGACTTGTTGATATAGGCATTCTGAGACAGCGTAACAATCACCTCATGTACATTGACAACCCTCTTCTTCCACCAACTAGGAACACACTATGTGAGAGATGCAATTACATTAAGAACCTAGAATCCTTGCTGTCTCAATCACAAGCCAGTACATCTGGCACTGAGAAGGTTGTCTGCACAAACACCACAAACACCACACCTCTAACACCACCCACACCTGTACAGTACATTCCTACATATGTGGAAGTTCTCAACAAAAACATACCTAAACAAGAGACCTCCAAGGCAAAAGCACACATGCACATCACAACCCACCTCACCAAGCACCACACATAGTACACATGCCTGTGTCTCACGGCCTGTAAGGCCTAGCCACAACTCCAACATATTATTCATAGGAGACTCTATCGTGAGACACACAGATGTCCTCCACACCAGGCTAGACAAGGGGAAAGTCACATTAAGTTGCTTGTCAAGTGCTAGAATCCACCATATCACTCAAGCACTCAAGTCTGTCAACAACAGGTACTGTTATGACTCGGTCATAGTCCATGTTGGCGTGAATGACTTGAGATGTACCTCTCTGGTCTATATGAAGAGAGACATGATTGAGCTTGCTGAATATGTGCCCCAGGCAGGTATATCCCTAGCCTTAAGCAGCATCCTACCATCACCCAGAATGATGCTTCAGTACAAACAGAAAATGATTGACTTTAACTATTGGCTTAGTTTCTGGTGTCATTCCAAAGGGATCCAGTACCTGACAGTCTGGGAGGACATGATTGACAGACCACGATGCTTTGCCATACATGGCCTTCATCTGTCCACCCTGGGCTTCAGACTTCTGGCAAAGGCACTTGTCTCCCCTATAGTGCCTTTTTTAGGCAAAGTTATGAGAACAAAATTACCAACATAAAAATTTCTTCTAAATGAAATTTAAAGGCCATACTGCTAAATGCTAGAAGTCTTAATATGAAACTGCACTCACTGCAAGAATTTCTCACCCTGGAAGATGCTGACATTTGTGCAGTCAGTGAAATCTGGTTCAAAGATGCGGAGAGCACCCCATCCTTACCAGGTTACTTGTCCTACCATACTTTCAGACCCCAAACAGAGAGCTAGAAAGCCAAAGAAGGTGGAGTTTCAATATTTATCAAAGACATACACACCTCCAGGCTGGTCAGACAGTATGATGACGCACAGGAGACATGCCAGGTGCAGTTTACTATTGACAAAACACCTGTTCAAATCATAGCTAGCTACAGACCCCCATCCATGACTCAGGAGGCCCACTCCACCTATCTGGACTTTCTTGAATCTATTAATATTCAACCCTCTACCCCAATCCTGGTCGACTTTAACTACACAACCATAGAGTAGAAGCTCAAACATAAACACCCAGAGATTCCTCAACTTCGTCAATCCCAGTGCATTGGACCAGCTGGTCGACACCTCCACGAGAGGTGAAAATATCCTGGACCTGGTACTAACCAACATGAGTAGCCACTGTAGCACTCCTACAGTGTCATCCTCCTTGGTAAGATCCGACCATAAAGCAATCACTTTCAAAGTCACCATCTCCCCTGAACCCCGCCCCCCCGACTTGCCAATATCAAACAAAAAAAACTTTTCCAAAGCCAACTACAACCTCCTGAGAGCAGGTATAAGCAGCTTCACAGCCACCATCCCTTCAGTTGAATCAAGCACTAATGTCCAAGCCTACACCAAAAAACTATATGAGCAGCTATATAGCTGCATGGACTCAACAATACCTGACAAGGCCAAATCATCTTCCTCAAGGAAGAGTAAACCTATCTGGTGGACAGTAGCAGTAAACAGACTCTATAATAAAAGGAAGCAATTGCTGTCAAGGACCAAGAAGGAGCAGGTGCCAGGTTGGAAGCAACCTCGCCGTTATCTGAACAAGTAAATAAGGTTATTGGTGAAATCCTCTAAGGCTAACTTTGAGTCCAAATTGGCCACATCCAATAAGGACAGTCATAAGGCCTTCTATGCATATGTCCACAATCTCAAAGGTAACTCCCAAATCTGCTCTGAATTGGTGATCACGAATACCACATACAAAAATACCGTAGATATAGCCAACCTACTGGCAGATAGGTTCAGTGAAAACTTCACCCCCTGTCCCCCACCATCAGCAAACCAGGACTCTCCAGCACATGCCTCCCTCCCCTCATCACCAGGGAGCAGGTTATTAATGCCCTGTTAATGGCAAAAAATACAGCCTCCATGGGACTCAACAATATCCCTGGCTGTGTCCTACATGAACTCAGGCAAGAGCTCTCAGCACCACTTGGCACCCTTTTCAACCAAAGCCTGTGCATCAGCTTCATCTCAGCAGAATGGGGGACAGCCACTGTCATCCCTCCGTACAAAGGTGGAGCATCCACTGACCCAGGCAATTATGGGTCCATCAGCCTAACTAGCCTGATCTGCAAGGTCATAGAGTGCATTATCATGGACCTAATAAACAAGGACATTGGCAACCTCCAAATGCTTGATCCCACACAGTTTGGTTTTGTCAAAAGGAGATCATGCCTGTTAAACTTGGTTACCTTCTTCAAAACAGTCACCAAAGCCATGGATGAGGGTAAGACAGTGCACACTTCCTAACTTGACCTAGCCAAAGCCTTCTATACTATTCTCTCCTTGGGTATAATAGATACACTGTTCTAGCTAGGCATCAACCCGTATGTTAGCAGATGGGTACCTAACTGGCTCACTGATAGAAACCACTCAATCAAAATAGGAGAAGCCACCTCTAGTTGCAGACCCATAACTAGTGGTGTACCCCAAGGATCAGTCTTGGGGCCTCTGCTGTTTGGGATATACATTTCTGAGGTGCAAGCCAAAACTAGTGATCTTTGGCTGACCAAGTTTGCAGATGACTGCAAGCTGGGCACTGTCATAAATTCCCCTAATGATGTGAACATCCTCCAAGAGGGCCTTAACCAAACCAATGACTGGTGCCAGAAGCATGGCCTCAAACTGAATGCCAAGAAATGCATCATTATCCCCTTTGGGGATAATGGTGTCCCCACTAATTATCACATTAATAACAATGTACTAAGCATGCAATCAGTTGTGAGGGACTTGGGCACCCAGGCTGATAGCAGCCTGACATTTGACCACCATGTTGCCTCAGTTGTATGGAAGGCTTTCTACATGGCCCACCTCATACGTAAGGGTATTTCATCCAGGAAAAAGGAGGTCATAACATCCCTGTACTCCTCCCTTATCAGACCCATTATCGAGTACAATGCCCCCTTTGGCATGTACTTTGCCAAGTTCATGGAGCAGTTGGAGAGACCACAGAGGTTCCTGACCAGGAAAATCCAGGGTCTCAAACACCTATCCTGCACAGATAGGCTAAAAGCCCTGTCTCTCTACTCAGTCTCATACAAACTGCTCAGAGGTGACCTGTGTCTGGCATACAAGGCCATTTCAGACTCAGCCTTGATGGAGTTGCTGCATATCCGTAAGTCAAACTCTACTCCTGCAACCCACACGCAAGGTCTCAACCTGGTCTGTGATATATATAGAACTTGTTGGTGGGATAGATTTGTGTCCCAATGACTTCCCCATCTGTGGAATAGACCCGCTCCATGTCAAGCAGAGTACCTTATTAGCTCTCTCTTTAAGAGGAACCTGGACGACTGGATAGGAAATAGAAAATATACCCCTAGGATCCCACCTGTATCCCTGCTGGACAGGGAAAACAGGTGCTGACTTTGTGGGAATATGGGCGAAATTCTTGGCTAGGCTTATAAGGGCCTCCAGGCCAATAGCCTAGTATTGTTCTATGAACCTATTGTCCTATATATATATATATATATATATATATATATATATATATATATATATATATATATATAGAGAGAGAGAGAGAGAGGAGAAATTATAAATACAAATTCCTCTGCTCTGCACAGGGGTAGAACTGTAATCCATTGCTTCAGGGGTGCTTTATGTTTTGTTTCTACATACCTGATTTTTTGGAAGCCGATGTGTGCATGGATGCTTGTACATTGTTTGGCATGCAATTTCTGATTTTTTTTAGCCATTCTTCACTGTCAGCAACCCATCATGTAGTTGCAGTATCAGGCTAGTATTCATGCTATGAAATACAATAGAAAAAGGTAAGCAATGTACAACATCTGCAATCAAAGTCTCACAAAATAGTTTTATACAGCTTCCACTTCCTTGGCTACAAAACATGTAGAGAGCAAAACATCAGCTTTATTGTTGTGTGCACATGCATGTGTGTGCATGCATGCATGTGTTTGTGTGTGTGTGTGATGTGTTTTGTGTGTGTGTGTGTGTGTGGGGGGGGGTGAGTATGCATGTGCGCAAGTCTGTTTTTTTAATATTTACATTACTACTTAGACAATCAATTCAAGCATATTGCTAAATTTTCAAAGTGCCACAACTCAATAAAACAAAGAAAAAATATTAAAAAGGCCTTCCATTTTTTTTTTGCTTATTCAAAAGTGAAAAATTGTGCCATATTTAATAATAAAATTTGCTTCTTTTTATTCCAGTGCAGCATTGTTACATTATATCCTTTCTAGTACTGCTTGATGCAGGTGAATGTCCTGTCATAATTTGAAGAATGAATCATGGTATAGAAAAATAAACTTTGTAATGCCATTCTGATTTGCTGACCAAATTTGTATATATGTCTTTTTTCCAGGAAGGGACTGAATCCAGTATTTAGTGACTGCAGTCAACAATTTCTTCAGCAGTTCCTACAAGAAAACAATATCACATGCTTACTAGATCGACCCAAAATGTTCATAGTAAGTAATGTCATAAACAAATGGGGTCAAGTTAATATAATTACCTTTAATCTGTATTACTGAACTAACCCTAGGAAACATTTAGAATTAAACAAAAATAGGTCCACTATTAGAAGCTGATGCATAACCCACCAACAGCAAACTGAATATGTCAAAGTCATTTAACAGCATAATCACCAAACTGTAGATGGTAGTAAAATTAAAAGTACTTTTTTTTTCTAGGGAGTGAAAGCACGCTGTAAAGCCACCTTGCTGTGATAAACAGCATGGGTGAAGAAAGCCGTTGACAGTGGCATTGATGGCTAAAGTCCAGAATGTAACCCAGGTAACCCATGTTCAGTTAGTGGGTGAAGGTTTCCCAGGTTCAGTTAGTCACTCAGGTCCTTAAGAGCACAGTCAGGGATGAAGGGTGTACCCATAATGCAGGGAAGGGTGCATTCTCTTGAATGCGCCACTGTAAAGCCCATTTCTGAGGTGCGCTTGGAGGCATGGCCAATACATCACAAGGCTCATGGCACAACAGCTCCTGAATATTGGATGCATATACACAAAGTAAGGGGGAGCAGGCTGAAAAACACTCTTAGGCAGCATTGTGATGCTACTGTGAGTTCCCCAATGTCTTCACAGGCCCCAGGCATAAGTTAGGATTATCCTGGAGGAATCTAAGGCAGGTTCTATAGGACAAGTGAATTACCTGAGAGCAGTCAGTGGTCAGATATGGGAAGCTAAAGAAGACACCCTTAAAAAAGTGTGGTTGAGGTAGTGCAACACAGCCCAATCCATCCATCCATCCATCCATCCATCCATCCATCCATCCATATATCTATTGATTTATCCTTCCTTTGAACCATCCACCCATAACTCTCTTTCCCATTTTTGCACATATTGTTGGGGTGACTCATCAACAGTGACCATCATCTAGAGCCAATGTTCACACCACCTGGTGGCTAGCCCTGTCACAATTGTTCTTCCATACCACACGCGTGCACACACACACACACACACACACACACACACACACACACACACACACACACACACACACACACA
Organism: Protopterus annectens; assembly: GCF_019279795.1. Lineage (NCBI taxonomy): Eukaryota > Metazoa > Chordata > Ceratodontiformes > Protopteridae > Protopterus > Protopterus annectens. The sequence continues at coordinate 656,562,274 of NC_056730.1, forward strand.
CACACACATACCTATGGTCAATTTCAAATGTCAAATCCACCTACTACATGTCTTTGGAATGTGTAAGGGAACTAGAGCACCTGGAGAAAACCCATGCAAATACTGGAAGGACGTGAAAATCCCACACAGAAGACACTCTAGCTGCAAATCAAATTGGAAAAGCTTTTGCTGTGAAGTGACAATGTTAACTGGTGTGCCACTGTGCTGTCCAACGTGGCTTAGTAATACATAAGTGTTAGCATAGGGAGGACATTCCTGACATAGTGCTGCATAATGAAGCCTTACATTCATGAAAATGGTAGTCACTGCAGAAGAAAGTGGACCACCGTATGTATGATCATATGACCCCAAGAGATCTACATCCAATTAGCACGCTCAAAGTTATGCATGTTCATACATGCATTTAAGAGCCACATACTTGCAACATAGGCAAAGATGGGAGCCCATGCACTGGCCACAAAGCAAAGTGCCAACTAATTTTATGGAAAGTAGAAAACTGGACTTTCAGAAAGGGGGAAGAGCATGCAAAGAAATACACATTAGGACAGTCGGAAGTGAAGAGTGTCAGGTGGGTGGATGAGGAAGGGTATACTTTTTGGAGGAGCATGTGCATTTTTTGATAAAGAAAAGGGGGATGAAAGTATGCTGAAGTTGCTGATAGCAAGGAAGGTGTAGAGATGGCAGTAGAGACAGACATGCAAACATATAATGCAAACAAAGGTTGACAGTGGAGGTATTGACACAAAAGGAGGGTCCATAGGAGAGATACATAAAGAATAAATGTTGGATAACTGGTGATGGGGAGAACTGGACTACAGACAGGGGAGAGGGGCTGATGCACAAGGAAGGAGAACACCTTGAAGGGGATTGTAACAACCCACCACTGCCAGCCAGTAATCAAGGAGCCTCAATCCTCACCACTGGCAACAGTGGAGTATGTTCACTGAGAAGATAACAGGTACACACACACAGTAATTCCAATTGCAGTCCTCTGCAGCAAGTGCAATTTCTCCTTAAGAGCACACAGAGACCACAGTGAGTCTGGGCTGGTTTCTCACTCCTTCTGCAGCTCTCCAGTAAGACACCCCACTGGCACAGCTATAGAGTTGAGATCTCAGCTGAGTGACCAAGCCAAGACCTCCAGCACCCTCTCTCTCCAACCAGTGCTTCGTGTCCCTGCCCAAGTAGCTGACACACACACTTTTTGATGATTGATTTAAACATACACACACCTGGAAAAGGCTTGCACAGGTTTACTAGCTATGCCCCCTTCTGCTCAGGTTATAAAGTAGCTACCTCTCCCACCCATCACTCCTTATCAGCTACTTAGGGCCCTTAACAAAGGGTGTCCAATTTTACTGTGTAATATTAATACTAATACAAAGGGTAGTTTGACCAAGAGGAAGGCTGTTAGGAGTGGCCCACATAGTATCACCAAATAAATATTCAAGTACTCTCAAAACTTAAGTATCTATACCCAGATCAGCCACAATGAAAGCTTTAAATATATTTAATAATAAATAAAAGAACAAGACAATACTAAATATATATTCACAGTGACATCAGAGTTCAAAACCACAGGAAATATTTAAAATAACATTACAGTACAGACTCACACAAATAAAGAAAAGCGTCACTATATTCCTGACTGAATCTAAGAGAATTATACTATTCCCTAGTAACTTGCTATTAAAGCAAGGCAGATGTGGTGAATGGTTCTTGTTGTTGTCAGGTACAAGACAGAATGGAGAATACCCTGTCTCACTAAGAGACTTCTCAAAATATCTAAAATATTACTGCTGTGACAGCTTGCAGAATGACATCATTTCTGGTCTTCTGACTTCTAGTTCCCAGACTAAAATCACCAATTACTGGCAGCTGTTAGCATTTAGCATCTACCTGTAAAATGCTCATACAAGGACTATTTCTCAGATCTTTGGCAGATGCTGGAAGTCATAAAACAATTACATTCCTTCATTCTTCCAAAGAAGGAATTAGTTCACCATAAAGACAATACAGAAAGTTTCCTACTAAAACTTTGTGTCTCTAGCTGCATTGAAACATCTTTATGGCATAGCCTTTAAAGTAATTTAATTTCAGATATTTTTCTGAAGTTTGCTGGACTGAGGTTAACCCCCTGTATTCCAGTTTTCACTGTTAAAATATATACATTTAAACAGTTACAATAGTGCATGTACATTTCTGCTCTCTTTCAGTATGGCACACTGTGGTGACATTTTAAACACAGCACTTTACAAATACCCGTTCAACAGAAACATCTGTACAAAGCAATTTGATATGCACATGATATACAGTTCTAATATATTTGTAACAAAAACATCTTGTATAGATTGGTTTGATATTCACAAATGGCAGATAATTATTTATAAAATTCCAGCTAGCTGTGCTGGCAGTACTTTCTTTCGTCACACTTCTTCCCCACTTTGAAGACTCAAGCTACTTTTTTAAGTGACCCTTGGGAAACGTTGCTTAAGTGGGATGAGCCTATCTGGGAATACATTACCCCATTCCCTGTTTTGAGATTTCAGCTGCCTTTGCATTGCTGACCCCATTACAGTGTTGCATTGTCATATCTTATGCCTGCAACCCTAGGCTGCACCATAGTAACTGGGGATTTTGTTGGCTGGCTTGCTATAGCCATGGATCCCCCCTCAGACTCCTCCTGCCTCCTACTGCAAATACTTAGCACAAGGCCCTCCCTATCATGGTAAAGTTTCATGGGGTTAACATGGTACAGTTTGTGCCCCTGCCTCCTGCCTAACAGTTTTATCATGTAGTTAACAGCACTGACCTTCCTTAATCTTTGAAGGGTCCCTCCCAAGCTGCCTGCAGCTTGGTGTGTCTGACAGGAATGAGAACCATAACCTGCTGCCCAACAGCATACTCTCTGGCTCAAGCATTTCTGTCATACCAGACCCTTGTCTGCTGTTGGGCTTCTGCCAGGTTCTCCTGGGCGAAACCCATGAGTTCCCTGAGCCTTGTCCTGAGGTTTAGGAAATATGCCACAACAGACTCCTTGTGGGATTTACACTCACCCTTTCACTCATTACAAATCAGATCTAGAGGTCCCCTCTCTCTATGCCCATACATCAACTCAAAGGGTGAAAAACCTGTGGATTCCTGGGGCACCTTGCTGTAAGCAAACAAAAGATGGGGCAAATATTTATCCCAGTCCCTCTTAAACTGGTCTACAAATGCCTGTAGCATGCTCTTTAGTGTAGAATTTAACCTGTCCAGCAGACCATTTGTCTGGGGATGGTAAGGGGTAGTCTTTAGGTGCATCACCCCACAGTGCTTCCACAGAGAATCCAGCAGGTCTGAAATTAAATTGGCATCTCTGTCAGTCAGTATTTCTTTTGGGAAACCTACCCTGCTGAAAATCTCTAACAAAACATTTGCCACCTTTTCTTCCTTAATGGAGGACAGAGACACCACTTCAAGGTATCTGGTAGCATAATCTACTACAACTAGGATGTAATTCCTTCCTGTGGAACTTGTGGTACTCAGAGGCCCAACAATAGCCATAGCTACCCTTTGAAATGGCTCCTCAATCATAAGCAAAGTCATCAAATGAGCTTTGACCTTGTCTCCTGCTTTGCCTACCTTTTGGCACTGCTCACTGGTCCTGCAGTACCCTGTTACATCCCTGGAAATCCCAGGCCAATAAAAGTTCTGCATAATATGTCTCATTCTACACTTTATGCTCATATGACCTACAAAGGGAATGTCATGGTCTATGGCTAGAAGTGCCAGATGGTAGGCTCTGGGCACTACCCTCCCTCAGGGGTCCACTCTTTATACAGGAAACCTTTGTTCCAGTATACATATTCCCCCTTTCCGTGAGAATCAGATGCCCCCCTGGCTACCTCCCTCATGCCTTGTAATATTGGGTCTGAGAGCTGAGCCTTTCTCAGCTCTCTCTTTGCAACCCTTCTCAGCTGCCCTTCCACAGGAAGTCTGATATCCTATGACCATGGTGTCTCACTGTTAGTCTGCGTACTACTACTCAACTCTTGCCCTTGCATTCAGTCTGTTGAAGGGGAACATCAGTACCCACCAGCAGCTGTGGCTCACCTTGAGTCTCACTGCTACATGGTATCTCCCTCCCTGAAGTAACCACCTCACCAGTCCTGGAGTCAAGTATGCAGTCTGTCTGGGTCCCTCCCAGGCTACCAGACCCACATGCCAATTTCCAGTCCTGACTGCATGTAACTACATGAACACAAGGTACTGCATTATCAAAATCACTATCTATCAGGACATCTGCAGGGATATCCTCTAGCCAAATGTATTTGCTTGCTCTCTCCTAAAGCTCTGAGTCAAGCGACCCTAGCCAAATGTATTAGGAATGGGTTCTCCTCTCTGACTAACCATTGCAGGCTTCACAATGGTTAGGTCAGAGGTTGTGGCTGTCTTAGCAGTGGTCTGTTTCCCATCTGCTAAGATAGGATATAACCTCTTGTTGTAGTTTGGTATTTTTGTTGTCTCCAGACAACTTACTGCTGCCATTCTATTATTCACACTTACTGGCTCCCCTACTTTTTGTTCCCCACCTTGCCTCCATGGACATCTATATGCTACATGTACCCAATAGTTACATTTAAAACATTTAACCCTTGATCCTGGTAATGTACCTGAACTAGTAGCTTCCCCTGTTGCTGGCAGACTCCTTTGGGGCAGCTTAGGCTGCCCACCATGGGTTTCCTTAGACCCATGTGCAGCACTGGGTATCCCTTTCCTGTGCAGTGATGCCTGCTTGCTAGGTATAGGTCTCTTTTTTTCCAACACAGAATTCACAAGAAAGGGGATATCTGAGTATACTGACATATAGGGAAAGTAATATTTCCCTTACAAATCCCATCACTGCCTTGCCCTCAACCAACTACAGTGGCTTGAATTTCCTCAGTTACTCCAACTTTCTCAACTACTGATGACACATTCTCTACTGTATAAACCAGGTGACTGTCCCTCCCTGTCCACCCTCCTATCCCTTTACAGTCATCTGCATTGTTGCGTTCTCTGACAACAGGACTCTCATATCTTCAGGCAAAGTGCTAAGGACTTGTTCTCTCACCAAAAGGTATACCAGCCCTTCAAAAGTGGTGACCTGACACCCACTTACCCACCTATGAAAATACCTGCTTAACTTAGCAATAGAATCACACACACTTTCATCTGCCTTGCATCTGTGGTCACAAAACGTTTTTCTATAAGCTTCAGGTATTAACTTAAAGCATTCCAATAAACAATTTTTAACTGTATTATAATTTAACCAATCATATCAGACAATTTAGAAACAGCAGTTACAGCTTTACTATGGAGTAAGGGGGCCAGAAACTTTACCCAGAGCCCTTGGTCAGTATTATACTGTTTATATACCCTTTCAAACATATGAATAAAACTATCAAAATTATCACCCTCTGTAAATTGTGGAAGAAATTTACTGACCTTTATTGCTTCTGGGTTCAGTTATTCCCTTCCCCATTACCTCAATGACCTTGGGGAAGAGTCAGCATTTCCTTTTCATGTTGCCTCACTCTCATTTTCAATAGCTTCCAGATTTGTCAGTCTCTCTGCTGATTTGAGTTCCACCTACAAACACTGCAGTCTGTCTGCAGATTCTATTTCCAAATATTTGGCCTCCAGTTCAAGTCTCTTTAACTCCAGATGGATTTTTAAGCCCTCTGAGGCAAAGTTGAACTGTCCATTTTCTGAGAGTTGTACATCCCCAAGGCCACTCTGGTTGTCCTCCTGGTTGCTGGCATGTGATGCAGATGTGGTTAAGGCTGCAATAATTTCTCCTTTAGTCAGGTTGGCATGCCCCGGTCCTTTGGCTTGGCACATTTCAGCCAAATGGTTCCTTGTCAGCTTGCCATAAGCCTCTGTTGCCATCCTTGCCTGCTCTCCCTGACTAACTAAGCTAACAAAAAAATAAATAAAACTATTGTGATATGAAACTGTGAATGCCTACCATGCGGCTGCTAGAGAGTACAAACACCATCTTTAGTGGCCACTGTTTACAGGCTACAGGAGTTTAATATCCACACCACTGAATCCTTGTATGTGATGTGGTAATCCCACCGCGGTTCACCAGTAAATATGTGATGTGGATATCCCACCACTGCCCACCAATAAATATGTGATGTGGATATCCCACAACTGCCCACCAGTTAATATCTGATGTGGATATCCCACCACTGCCACCAATTAATATGTGATGACCCACTACTGCCAACCAGTAATCAAAGAGCCTCAGTCCTCATCACTGACAACAGTGGGTGATGTTCACTGAGAGGATAAGAGGTACACACACAGTGTTTCCAGATGCAGATCTCTACATCAAGTGTAATTTTCCTTAAGAGCACACAGAGATTAAAGTTAGTATGGGGCTGATTTCTCACTCTTTCTCCAAATCCCCAGTAAGACTCTCCACTGGCACACCTATAGAGTTGAGATCTCAGCTAAGTGACCAAGTCAATACCTCCAGCACCCTCTCTGTCCAGCCAGTGCTTTGTGTTCCTGCCCAAGTAGGTGACAGACACACTCTTTGAGGTTTGATTTACACACACACACACACACACACACACACACACACACACACACACACACACACACACACACACACACACACACGCACACACACATATGGAAAAGGTTTGAAAAGGTTTACTAGCTATTCCCCCTTCTGCCCAGACTATAAGGTAGTTACCACTGCCACCAGTCACTCCTTATCAGCTACTTTAGTGCCCTTAACAAGGGGTGTCCAGTTTTACTATGTAATATTAATACTAATACAAATAGTAGTTTGACCAAGATCAAGGCTGTTAGGAGTGTCCCACACAGTGTCACCAAATAAATATGCAAGCACTCTCAAAACTTAAATATCTCTACCCAGATCAGCCACAATGAAATGTTTAAATATATTTAATAATAAATAAAAGAACAAGACAATACTAAATATATATTCACATTGACATCAGAGTTCAAAACTACAGGAAATATTTAAAATAATATTGCAGTACAAGCTCACATAAATAAAGAAAAACATCTAAACTAAGCTTTACTATATTCTCAACTGAATCTAAGAGAGTTATACTATTCCCTAGTAACTTACTATTAGAGCAAGACAGATGTGAATGGTTCTTGCTGTTGTCAGGTCCAAGACAGAATGCAGAATGCCCTGTCTCACTAAGAGACTTCAAAATAATATCTAAAATATAAAAAAAAGTAAACAAAAGCTGTGTCAGTACGAAGAAATTTATGATAATCCAAGCCAATAGTAAGCGCTTTCGTCTCTTATGCAAGAGACTTATTCAGACTATGGCTTTACCATAAAAAACATACACTTTAAATAGTACATTAATTAACATTTTAAAACACCATTTAACATTTAAACGCACAGTGACATAAAATGCACAGTAACCATGCATACATTAATGCTTCAACCCCTTTCTTTTTAAATACATTACAAACTCTTCCCTGTTATTTAAACCTGGAGGGAAACAAGCATTTAGTTTAACTTGCCAACAATATTCTAACCAACCTAGTTCTTCTTCAACATTTACTGACTTAATATTTTGATGCACAGTGATCAAAACTATACATTTAAAATTCATTTTACATTTCTTATTAACATAATATTTGCTCATAGCATTTTTTGTATCTCCATTACTAATAGCATAATTATGTTCATAAATTCTTTTGTATAGTTCTCTCTTTGTTCTTCCCACATAAAATGATCTACATTCTGAACACATCAATAAATAAATAACATTTTTTGATTTACAAGTAAACCTCCCTGGGACTTGGACTACTGTTTTCCCCACTAATAATTCACTACTATCAGTAAATAAATATTGGCAATAGTTACAATTATAGCATTTAACCATCCCTTTTCTTACCTCAGCTTCTTTAACTTTATTTAGTTTACTTTGAAAAAGATCTTTAAAGTTTCTAGCCCTTTTCTGTACAAACTTGGGTTCATTCCCTATTTTCTCCATAATTTCTCTATTTCCTTTTAAAATTCCCCAGTTTCTCCTCACTATATTCTTTATAGTGTTCGAATCTGTACTATTTTGTATTGCTAATGCTATACTATAATTTTTATGTGTTTTATCACCAACATTCATATTGACATTATTTCCAATAGTATTCTTCTTAATTATTTCATCAGTGAACAACCTTTGTACTTCATCTTGAGGGTATCCTCTTATTTCCATCCTTTTACAAAAATGTAAAGCTTCAGGCTCAAACAATTCATCATCTTTAGTTAAATTACTAATCCTTTTAAGTTGTCCCTTAACAATATTAACTTTAGTTCTTTTAGGATGCAAACTAGAATAATGCAAATACATATTATTTTGAAAATCTTTCTTATAAATCTTAGAAATTAATTTATTATCATATTTATATATTGTCAGATCTAAAAAATTGATTTTATCTGCATTATAACTATATGTAAATTTTATATAGGAACAAACATTATTAATGTAATTTAAAAAGTTATTTAACTCATTAATAGTACCATCCCACACTACAAGGACATTGTCAATAAATCTTAACAAAGAGAGAACTATACAAAAGAATTTATGAACATAATTATGCTATTAGTAATGGAGATACAAAAAATGCTATGAGCAAACATGATGTTAATAAGAAATGTAAAATTAATTTTAAATGTATAGTTTTGGACACTGTGCATCAAAATATTAAGTCAGTAAATGCTGAAGAAGAATTAGGTTGGTTAGAATATTGTTGGCAAGTTAAACTAAATGCTTGTTTCCCTCCAGGTTTAAATAACAGGGAAGAGTTTGTAATGTATTTAAAAAGAAAGGGGTTGAGGCATTAATGTATGCATGGTTACTGTGCATTTTTATGTCACTGTGCTTTTAAATGTTAAATGGTGTTTTAAAATGTTAATTAATGCAGTATTTAAAGTATATGTTTTTTATGGTAAAGCCATAGTCTGAAGAAGTCTCTTGCATAAGAGACGAAAGTGCTTACTGTTGGCTTGGATTATAATAAATGTCTTCGTACTGACACAGCTTTTGTTTACTTTTTGGATTTTTAGAGTTATTTGCTTGCTGCTTTTGTTGGAATATCTAAAATATTACTGCTGGGATAGCCTGCAGAATGACATAATTTCTGGTCATCTGACTTTTAGTTCCCAGTCCAAACCCCCCATTGCTAGCAGCTGGTAGCATTTAGCATCTTCCTGCAAAAATACTCATACAAGGGCTTTTGGTCAGATCATTGGCAGATGGTGGAAGTCAGAAAACAATTACATTCCTTCGTGCTTCCAAAGTAGCAGTTAGTTCACCCTCAAGACAATACAAAAAGCTTCCTGGTACAAACTTTGTGTCTCTAGCTGCACTGAAACATCTTTATGGAGTAGCCTATAAAGTAATTTAATTTCAGATATTTTTCTGAAGTTTGCTGGACTGAGGTTAACCTCCTGTATTCCAGTTTCACTGTTAAAATGTATACGTTTAAACAGTTACAATAGTGCATGTACATTTCTGCTCTCTTCCGGTACAGCACACTGTGGATACATTTTAAACATAGCACTTTACAAATACATTTTCAACACAAACATCTGTTCAGAGCAGTTTGATATACACATGACATACAGTTCTAATACATTTGTAGCACAAGCATCTTGTATAGATTAGTTTGATATTCACAAATGACATATAACTACTTACAAAATTCCAGCTAGCTGTACTGGCAGTACCTCCTTTTGTCACATGGAGATAGAGTAGAGTGAGGACAGCCTGCCAATCTGTCCTAGAGGGGGAACTTGCTCAGAAGTTAAGTCACCTCTGTTGCTAACATCATGGAAGACTTGGACGCTACTGTTACACTATTTTGGGGCCCTCTGAAAGTTCACCTTTACCAGCTGCATTAGTAACTGCTCCAGGATGCAAATATAGGCATCAAGCTGCTAGTCTAACTTGGTCCTCACCAGCCAGTGAACCATGTGACAGGTGACCCTGGAAGCTCCTTCTGTGCCACTCTTTATTGAGAACCCTCTGCCATCTATCAGAATCAGCAAAGAGGCCATCAGTGAGCCATCCAGGTCACCTTTGTCACCTTGCAGAAAGGCAGACTTGGGACTTCTGGAGACCATGTGATTGGCACACTGGCCATTGTAGAATGCCTCACTGCTGCCTGCTGCATGGATGGTGAAAAACAAAACAACAAAGCAATCTAATTAGAAAAGAATGTGAAAGAGAAAAACAGAATAGAATGCAAATACAATGGTCAGTGTGATGTGATACATATTTTAAGACAGGACCTGGAAGGAGAAACAAAAGTCAGCAAGGCAATGTAAAAGAGAAGATAATACCAGAGAACATGAATGTGACATAACTGTTACAGTGTGTAGGACAGTAGCAGAATAAATTGATGAAAAATAATGGGCAAAGGCAATGAACTGTAAAACAATGGTGAAATATTAAAAAAGAAAGATAACAAAAATGATTACTGTTGTGGTTAACAGGTTAAAGTACAGCTGGTACAGTTTAGGACAGTAGCCTATTAAAAATGCATAAAAAGCTAGCATTCTACAAAGTAAATGAACAACTGAGCAATAGCAAAATGGTAAAGAGAAAAAAATGCTCATAACTGTGGTAAACAGGTTAAACACAGGTGCAGCAATACAGTACAATTACTCTTCTGCTTGAAGGAGAGCCTGGCATGCTTTGCATTATGGACGCTATTCAGAGATATCCTACTTGATACAATTTCTTCCATCACCGCAAGGCAGAAATAAGATATTAATGAGTACAGCATATTCACAACAGAAAAGGCATGTAAAGCTGTGCTTTTCAGGCCTGCTAATTTAACAAAAACAAAAATGTTGCTGTATATGCAGGCTGTCTTTCCCTAACCACTTCTTCCCATTGCTAGAGAAGGTCTGTGTGGCACCACCACAGATATCTATATGTTTGCTGGCACTACTTTTCATAGCTGGTGATATCCATAGCATAACTCTTCATCCTAGTAAGCACATGCCAAGCATCCACTTTCATACAGAGGACTGTTATAATCTCCCAGCAGGTATTCCTTATGCTACATGTGTTGTAGTTGTAAAAAGATTTTACATTCACTGCTGCACCATGCTAGAGCCATGCCAGAGTCAGATTCTACTGAGGACATGTCTGCTCTCCAGGAGTGTAAATGATAGCTGAGCTGCTTCACTGCATATTAAGGATACCACATGACTTGCATCAATGGGTAGCATGGAAGCAAGATACCCATCTATGGCAGTGTTATGCACATAGCCAGTAGTGTGGGAAAGGGTGACAGTTGAGTGGTCGGGGTCCACAGGTGTGTATGCCTGAACTATAGTGCCTTTTTTAGGAAAAGTGATGAGGTTAAAACTGCCAGCATAAAAATGTCGACAAAACACAAATTAAAGGTTATGCTGGTAAATGGTAGGAGTCTAAACATGAAACTACACTCATTGCAAGCATTCCTAACCCTGGAAAATGCTGACATCTGTGCAGTCATAGAAACCTGGTTCAAAGCTGCTGAGAGTACTCCAGCCTTACCTGGTTACTCTTCCTATCATACATTCAGACCCCAAACTGTGGGTAGTAAAGCCAAATGAGGTGGAGTTTTAATATACATTAAAGACATACACACCTCCAGGCTAGTCAAGCAGTATGAAGCACAGGAGACACTCCAGTTGCGTTTAACCATTGACAATAACGCCATTCAAATCATAGCTAGCTACTGGCCCCCAAATCTCACTCAAGATGCCCAGTCTGCCTATTTGGACCTGTTTGAATCTATCAAGCTTCAACCCTTTACCCTGATCCTGAGTGACTTTAACTTCTCAAACATAAATTGGAAGAACTACTCATGCCAGAACACAAATGCCCAGAAATTCCTTGATTTTGTCAATGCAAATGCCTTGGAACAGCTAGTTGATACCCCCACAAGAGGTGATAATATCTTGGACTTGCTATTAACCAACATGAGTAACCACTGCAGCATCCCTATAGTATCATCCTCCCTGAAGATCTGACCACAAAGCAGTCACTTTCGAAGTCACCATCTCCCCCAACCCCCCCCCAGCTAGGATCATACATAAAAGCTTCTCCAAAGCTGATTACAGCCTCCTGAGAGATGGTATAAACAGCTTCACAACCCCTTCCCCCTCTGTAGGAAATGGCACCAATATCCAAAACTACACCAAAGCACTATATGAGCATTTATATAGATGCATGGAATCAGGAATACCTGATAGGACTAAATCAACCTCTGCAAGGAAGAGTAAACCTGTCTGGTCAACATCTGCAATAAATAAGGTCTATAACAAAAGGAAAAAATTGCTGTCCAAGACCAAGAAGGAGAAGGTGCCCAATTGGAAGCAATGTTTCCTTAGCATGAACAAGCAAATAAAAGCATTAGTGAAGTCCTCCAAAGCAAACTTTGAGTTCAAACTGGCCACATCTACTAGAGACAATCATAAGGCCTTCATCACATATGTCTGCATCCTCAAAGGAAGTACTCAGATCTGTTCAGAACTGGTGGTCAAGGACACCACATATACAAATGCCGTAGATATAGTAAACTTGCTGGCTGACAGATTCAGCAAAAACTTTACCCCTCTGTCCCCCATCAGTAAATCAGGACATCCCCAGTACCTTTCCCCCTTCCCCTTATATCTCGGGAACAGATCATCACTGCTCTCTTAAAGGCAAAAAATACAGCCTCTTTGGGACCCAATAACATCCCAGGCTGCATCCTACATGAACTCAGGCAGGAGCTTGCAGCACCATTAGGCACCCTATTCAACCAAAGCCTGTGTACTACCTTCATCCCAGCTGAGTTGAGGACAACCAGTGTCATCCCTTTACACAAAGGTGGAGTGTCCACTGATCTGGGAAATTATAGAACCATCAGCCTAACTAGCTTGATCTGCAAGGCCATGGAACAAATTATCCTGAACCTCATTAACAAGGACATTGGCAACCTCCAAACACTTGTTCCCACACAGTTTGGCTTCATCAAGGGGAGGTCATGTCTGATAAATTTGGTCGACTTCTTTGAGACAGTCCCTAAAGCCATGGATGAGGGGAAAATGGTGCACATGCACAACGCCTACCTTGACCTGGCCAAAGCCTTTGACGCTGTTCCCCACTCAGGCATAATCGATAAACTCTCTCAACTAGGCATCAATCCATATGTTACCAGATGGGTAGAAAACTTGCTCACTGATAGAATCCACATAGTCAAAATAGAGGAAGCCACCTCAAGGAGTAGACCTGTAACAAGCGGCATACCCCTGGGTTCAGTCTTGTGGCCTCTGTTATTTGGGAGGTACTTTTCTGAGGTGCAGGCCAAAACCAGTGAGCTATGGATGACCAAGTTTGCAGATGACTGCAAACTGTGTGCTGTCCTCAATTCCCTTAGTGATGTGGACATCCTCCAAGAGGGTCTCACTCAGACAAATGACTAGTGCCAGAAACATGGCCTCAAGCTGAATACTAAAAAATGCATCATCCTCCCCTTTGGGGAGAGTGACATCCCCACAAATTATCACATTAATAACAATATCCTAAGCATGCAATCATTCGTGAGGGATTTGGGCACCTAGGTTGACAACAGCCTGACTTTTGACCACCATGTTGCTTCCATTGTACAGAAATCCTTCTGCATGGCCCACTTCATAAGTAAGGGTATCTCGTCCAGGGACAAGGAGATCATAACATCCCTGTATTCTTCCCTTATAAGGCCCATTACTGAGTACAATGCCCCTTTCGGCATGTACCTCACAAAACATATGCAGCAGCTGGAGAGAGCACAGAGATTCCTCACTAGAAGAATCCAGGGCCTCAAACATCTACCATACACAGATATTCTAAAAGCCCTATCCCTCTGCTCAGTTTCATACAGACTCCTCAGAGGTGACCTCTGTCTGGCAAACAGAGTGAACATGGACCTCACCTTGATGGGACTGCTGCATATCTGCAAGTCAAGCTCCACTCAGGTAACCCACACACGTGGCCTCAACCTAGTCTGTCACATCAACAAGACTTGTTGGCAGGACAGATTTGTGTCCCAGAGACTCCCCCATCTATGGAATAGACTCCCTCTCCACATCAAGAAGAATACCTCTTTAGCCCTTTTTAAGTGCAACCTGGGTAACTGGATGGGAAACAAAAAATATACCCCTGGGAATCCACCCGTGTCCCTGCTAGACAGGGGCATCGGGTGCAGATTTGTCTAAACATGGGCAAAACTCTTGGGTACACTTATAAGGGCCTTAGGGCTAATAGCCTAGTAACCTCCTATGATCCTATACTCTACATTATATCCATACTGGAGCATGGCCACAATGGACAGCTAGGTCTCACAATGACCATGGTCATTAGCACACTGCAAATCTGTACAGGCAAGCTGCACAGACACAAACCCGTATTTTATCTCTTTGTCTTGCACAAGTCAGCAGCCCTGTACTGTGCAACAAAGCTAATAATGCATTATGTCATTGCCTCACTGCAGAGACGATAATGATAATCAGCTCATTAGCATAATAGCTGCACTACAGATCCTGTATAGAACAATAACCAGTCACCATTTTGCAGGAGATGATGCCACAGTAAACAACACAGAATTCACAAGAAAGGGGATATTTGAGTATACTGACATATAGGGAAAGTAATATTTCCCTTACAAATCCCATCACTGCCTTGCCCTCAACCAATTACATTGGCTTGAATTTCCTTAATTACTCCAACTTTCTCAGCTACTGATGACACATTCTCTACTGTATAAACATGCCGACTGTCCCTCCATGTCCACCCTCCTATTCCCAATACAAAACCTCATGAACCCTCCGTAGCACTGACCAACTGCTACTCGACACCTACAGGTCTAACAAAACAGTAAGCAGATTACTTTATAAATGCTCTGTACCTCAATCCTGGAACAAACTCCCAACCAATATACATTCTGTTCAATCCTCATTTCATTTTAAAAGTGAAGAAGAACTACCTTGCAAACTCTCCCTCCTGCACCTGTCACCACCCAACCTAACACGTACTCACCCAGTTGCTAGACTTTAACATTTTCCTCTCCTTACTTTAATCTAACTTTCATAAATACTAGTACTGTAGTCACTCAACTAAGCCAGTGAACTATTCTATACTTAAATCACATCCTTCTCTTCCATACATACTATACTCCCCTCCAACTCTTCTCATATCCGGCTTTCTTTCACTTCTTTGACTCCCCTAAATTTTCCTCCCCACCCCTCTACTTATACCCTTCTTTTTATTATTCCATGTTTTCTCTCTTTACCAACTTACAGAAATCAAAGAACGCCAGCTCCTTCAGTATCTTGGGAACCTGTTCACCAACCAGCTACGGTAAAGGTCCTTGAAAAATCTTTTTGTGATGTAAGTGAAAGCGCTTAACTTTGATGTTAATTAAACAGAGTTTTTATTGCAAGTTGGCTGCCTAGCGTTCTGTAAAGATTTTTCAAGGATTTTTACCATAGCTGGTAGGTGAATTGGTTCCCAAGATACTGAAGGAACTGGCGTTCTTTGATTTCTGTTTGTTGGTTATATTGTTTCATTGAACGGCTCTCTACCAACTTGGTTTAGTTTTTAAAGGTGTTTAATAGCTTTTTTTCTAATGCCCTAACTGAAATTCTTCATTTTTACTACAAACTTCCACCTCTTCTAGTTTTTAGCTATGGTTTTTGCTACATTTTATACTGTGTTAATTTTTCCACTGCCACGTGAACAATATGTTGCTATATACCCACTTTCATGTATATCAGGAATACATGTAGTTATATCTACAAATTCACTTTACTTGTAATATAAACATTTGCTGTTGTTATTATTTAATTTTTATTGTTGGAGCTTTTCTCCTCAGGTCTCCACTGAAAAGGGGCCACCAGCCCAGTGGAATAACTCAGTTAACAAAGGACAAATCAATAAATAAAAATAAATAAATAATAGCAGGCAGAACTATAGGTAATACATGTGACCACTGCAGTCACTGCTCAAGGGTGTACTGCTGAAACACACTGGAGAACTGTGTGTGCTAAGACTAGACTAGGTGTAACTAGGGTGTGAGAGCATGTAAGGGGGCTCAAACTGAAAGGACATAGTGAACAGGAAGGACATGTTCAGTGTTTGCTGGTGAAGGGTAGCTAGGGCATAGGAAGCAAACATACAGGTTGCAGTCCTGAGGGTATGCAACCAGCCTGGGCACATGGAACAAACAAGACAAGTTGCAGTCCTTTTGGGGAACAGCATCCAGAAGGGGATCACAGTACATGTAGAACAGCTTGCAATCCCAAAGTGGTGGTGTGTTGCTAGGCAGAGCAAAGGGAACATGCAGGCTGAGTCATCATCCTGTGGTATGATTGTTTTCACAATGTAACATGGGCACACAGATAGCAGGGTAGGCTAATGTGGAGTACAGTACAATGGGAACAGTTTGGTGTTGGCACAGGTGCAAGGGTTAGCACATGTGGCTCGAGTTCTCAGCTGCCACACAATAGCAGCATACAGGACTGTGCCCACTACAGGGGCAGGTGGTGGCAGTGAGGTTACAACTGTTACTTAAATAGATAGTCCTGCATATCAACATTGATCCAAATTTGTACCCACAAATGTAGCAACCTTTTGTAGCACCAAAAGAATGGAAATGCCTGTAAAGCTTCACTGTGCAGGACACAAAGATGCTTCTGCAGGTGCTATGCACACATGACAGGAGAATCCTGGACAGGACTTAAGATGACAAGGCTTTCATAGTCCAAGGGTTGCAGGAACTGGTGCAAACATCAATGTTATGGGCAGTCACAACAGGGCATTAGTGTAGGTGTATCACAGGATCACTCTCATGATTCTCTGTGCCAAGACCAATACCCAAGGCATAACTGGGAACAGACTGATCACTAGGCATACACCCTAACATAGTGACAGCTCATTGAGACTGGGGAGTTCATAGTAACCCTCAGTAGTTACACCGAGAGACATTTAAACAAGGTGGTGGACTGGATAGTGAAACTGGACAGGGAAGGACTGCCAGCATGTTGTTGGGATGCCCCAAGTGTTGTGGCACATGCTGTTCCAGTAGGACATTGCTTGGTTTACTGACACTTGTCCATCTGCGTTTATGTTACCCAGGGACATCAGGGCTGTACCCATGCCCATCTGCTCCACAAGGTAGGTCTGACCAAATGTCTGTGGGGGATTCACCAGGTGAGTAGTGGCACTTGCTGCTTCTAAAGGACAGTACCTAGCAAGTACACTTTGTTTGCTCACACATGCCTATCTGTATTTATGTCATCCAGCAACATCAGGATTGCAACAGAGACTACCTGCACCATAAGTTATGAAACCCCAAGTATCTGTGGGGGATGCACCAGGTGAACAGTGGCACATACCATTCCAATAGGACATTGCCTAACATCTCTGCACAGATTACTTAGACCGTAACATTCCACATTTCTGTCACCCAAAGACATTAGGCTTGCAGTGGAGACAACCTGCTCCTTATAGGTATATTCTTGGCATGTATTAGTCTGTCTGGTGGATGGTGGTGGGATTCAGTCATATGTACAGGCTTTAACAGTGGTTTATTATCGGTATGTATTCATATAATATAAAGGAAGAGGATTCAGTACTACAAGCCAACATGTTTGATGTCATGTCAGAATGTCTCCAGAGGCTGACAATGATGGCATCATCCTCCTGACAGTCTGAGGACACAAAGACACTGTCAGAAACACTAACAGTGGAGAGAGAATTCCCCTCTTCCATAGGTGAGGGGACTGTGGTAATGCATGATGAACCCCCCTTCCAAATCACCTGTATTTAGTGTAGGACATCCCACCTGCATCAGCCCTACACATGATACACAGCACCAACACAGGCAGCATCAGAGTACTGCACTGTCTCTGAGGAGCACACATACATGATGTGAGGAGATATGTTCATGGCTATCAGTGTCATGAGACCTGAATACTCCATACCATGAGTGTTACTCTTGGCATCAGTCAGTGGATGTACATAGCTGTGATACAGACACAGATAGCCAATAATCAGACCATATAAAGAACTGGTCAGTGGTTGCATAGCCTGTGTGAAGACCTTCAGTTATTGAAGGAAATGTGAACAGTAGCTCACAGGGCATCCATTAGTGCATCCCTTTGGCTGCTTAAAAACTGCTGCCATGCCAAGGCAGAGGACTGTTGTGCACTGCAGTTGTGCACAGCTGTTTAGCACAGGTGTCACACAGTTTTCCAGAGGTGGCCACATTATCCATGGCTGCTTCCACTGCTGGCTGTGGACTCTTAGATGGATGTGGTAATGTTTATCAGACTCCACTGTGGTCACCACACCTGGCCATGAATGTTTACCTATATGTGGCTGACGTTCTTATGGTGCCACTCTAGTCACACCCTGTCAGACATCCCATTCAGAGTACCATAGTTCAATACCAGCCCACTCTGCTGCAGGTGTACCATAACTAACAAGTACCCATGCCTGACCACAGATTAGTGGCTGCTATCCATCTACCAAAACTACACAGCAGGGGCCACAGTGACATTTCTTCATGTGTAACATACCTCTCAACTCCTTCGAGCAAGAAATCTGGACAAAGACATAAATGGGGGCACAAGGGCCAAAAATAGTGACATTTCTCTTATAAACTTAGAAAGTTGATAGAATAATATTTTTTTTTCTGAAGGGTATGAAGTCTGAAAGAAATGTCTACCATTATTTTCTGAGTTTAATCCTCAATGATTTGTCAGAAAACCAAAAACGTTATGCAGAACAGACCAAAAATTTGTGTAAAAAAACTAGACACTATGAAAATCTGGATAGTAGATAGGTATGATGTGCAACCAGCATGCTACACCATCCTCTGGATTAGATACCTGCATATCTGACACTTCTGGTCAACATGGCATACCCAGCCATTGTTCCATTCCAATAAGCACTATGTCATCATCTCAGAACATGATCCACGACACCCTAAAACTCATTAGTCATGTGCATGCTCAGTGTAGGGATCACCTATGGCTAGCATTGCTGTCCCATGCTATCCTGCCCCCCCCCACCTGTGCAAATGCTGATGAGTGTTCTCTGCCCACTTGTCTGGTTAATGTGGGTATGGTAATGTCTGATGTATGGTGCGGTTAGTCAATGTACTGTAATGCATAGTCTGGGGGTATTAATGCATGCATCAGTTTTGTTCTGTATCTGTATTGCATTAGCTTTTAGATGGGGTCCAGATACTCTTTACCAGTGCTTTGATTATTATGCCACCTCTGCCTTGCATGAAGACCTGCTGCAGCTGTTCCCTCTGACAACTCCTCATACTTCTCAACCATTTAGCAAAAGAAATCTGGGCAAAGCCAAAAATAATGGGGAGTCTACGGCCCCAAAACAGGGACAAATGTTAATTATTTCTCTTACAAGCTTAGAAAGTTGGTAGAATACCAGATTATGCATTTGCTTGCATTATCTGGAGGATATGATGGATGAAACTCAAATGTCTGTCATTATTTAGTGACTTTAATCATCATAATTTGTCAGAAAACCACACATTTTATGAAGAACAAAAAAAAAAAAATAGGAGGCAAAACTCTTGACATTTTTTGAAAATCTGGGCAGTTTAGAGGTATGACCACCACTGCTGACACATATACATTAGACAGTACTACGGCCTACCACTGTGGTAACAATTTACATAACACAATGGTGTATAGTATGGTGCACTTCACAAATAGTTTGCTGCACAGCTCTGGAGCATACTGCAGTGCAGCACCAGATGTAAACAAACATCAGAAGTGGGATTTCTGCACTCCAAATACTTGTTTGACAATGTTCCTTGCCTGTGCCAGTAGGGTGCTGTTTGCCATCTCCTCCATTGTCTGAGGATTGCAGATGGAGTTCATCAATTATTGTTTCAAGATATATGTGACATATCCTGTAACACACAACAACAAACAGCATTATGAGTGGTCTGCTTCCTATGTTCATGGATTTGGCCCTTCATGGCCACTAGTTGACAGTGTGAGCAACTGTTAGCTAGAGGACCATGTGGAAAGTCCCCCACCCATGAAATGCTGGTAATAATCACACATCTGTTAGATGTGGAAATCATGAGAAATGTCTGTATGACGATCAGACACATTGTTTCTAACACCTTTTACATTGCACACCATCCAGCAGTTGATGGAGTGGAAGCCCTTTTGGTTGCTATACTAGATGCCTTGAGAACCAGGCAGGTCCTTGATATTAATTTTAGTTCAGTCAGTGGCACCCAGGACCTCAGAAAAATTGGCTATGTCATAGAAGGGCTAGCTTGAGTCCCAAGGACTCTAAAACCATTGTCTTAAAGCCACAGACACAAATGCATTGTAGCTCAGGTTGGTTGTTGCTCTCATTCAAACTCAAATATGAGTTTGGGCAAGCAGCTGTAAGAAGGGAACGGAAGAGGGATTTTAAGCTTAGGGAGTGGGATGGGGATTTAGGTTTATGGAGTGACCTAAGACTGAGAGCTAGGGAGGGGGAGTGGAAGTTTGGGATAAGTGAGTGAGGACCTGTGTTGAGATCTGGGTTGGACTTTTGCCGTTGGAGGTTAGGTTACAGTCAGGCTATACAGCTGTACAGGATCATGTGTGGGAAGGGCTATGTACACACAGGGGATCAGACTAAAGGGTGTTTGAGCACTTGCTTTTTAAATACATGGAGTGAGGTGTGTCACAAGCTACTAGCACATTAGCACCATTCTCCTTCTACTTATCATTTCAAAGGGTGAGACACCTGTGGATTTAATACAGGGACATCCTAGTCCTTTCCTATAGAGCTGAGCTACTTTTATGGTGTATGGATTATGGGAAAGTTTCTTCTCTCCACTTGACCTGAAGAATCTAGATGATAGGACACATTTAGTTTCCTATCCACTCCTAAATTTCCAAGCATCTTTTATCACCTCACTACTACAGTGTGACCCCATGTGAGACTTTGTCCTCAAGGGTAACCTCCAGTGACTAAGAACATGGTTAATTAGCAGCAAGGCAGTTTTTTCTGTAGTGTTATTGGGGGATGCAAGCATTCAGTCTATTTTGTAAATTCACAGGTGACAGGGCACAGTGGCACAGCAGATAGCATTGTCACCTCACAGCAAAAGGTTCCCTGGTTCAATTCTTGGATGGGGTGCCTTCGCTGTGGAGTTTGCATGCCCTCCCTGTGTTTACATGGGTTTCCTCTGGGTGCTCCAGTTTCCTCCCACATTCCAAAGATATGCAGTAGGTGGACTGAATACTCTGAATTGGCCAAATGTGTGAGTGTGTGGTATGGGAGAACAACTGTGGCAGGGCTAGCCACCTGGTGGTGTAAACATTGGCTCTAGATGATTGTTAGTGTTGAAGTGACACCTTGACCCCATGTGCAAAAAATGAGAAAAACGGGTTGTAGATGGATGGATAGAGTTAGTAAGTACAGATTGCTTCTACAATGTCTACTTTCTGGGCTAAGCCAATCAATTTGGAGAAAAGAACAGGAAACTGTGGCTCTTCTTGCAAGAATTGGTCCTTTATGTCTAGGGGAAATTAGCTAGAATTTGCAGCATGTTATACATCCCTGCACATAATTAGTAACACCACTACATATATGAGGCTAGTAAGCTCCTTCCTTCCTTCAGTATCTCATAAGTTCTTATATCCTCACTATGGGCTCCTGTTGGTTCATATGTACATGCCTTATTATGTTCTCTCTGTACCCTAAAGGTACTACCTACTGGAATGTATGTAAAGTGTCACCAGAGCTTAACAGGAGACCATCTTTTAACTGAAATCTGTCTTTTTGGTTATATATGCCTTAAAATCACAGTTATTTTATAGAATGTTTCCAGCAAGTTTATTTGCATTGAGATCCTGAAAGAAATTATATGACTACCTTACAGCCTCATCTTCTTACTGCTTTTGTGCGAAGTCAAAATTAGGTTTATCACAATAAAAGTGCAAAACACACTTCTGTTGCTATCTTTTTCGCTGATGAGTAACTACATCTACACTTGCTCTCACTGGAGTACAGTCCTGTAAGGCACCTTCCTTAGCCAGAGCATCAGCTGGGTCATTTCCAGCTTATTCTGCTCCCTGCAGTATTAACTTGCATTACAATATCCTGATGGTATAGTTTATTTTCCTACCTCCAAGCAACAGTAGAATCACATAATCATAGAATATCTTCAGATGGTGGTTGTAATGTTCACTGTAGTGTTTGATTTGCAGAGCAATAAGAGGTCTCTTCAACTGCTTGATATGTTTAGTAGGATACATCCCAAAGGGTAGATTGTATTCAGTGATGGGTGTGATCAATGCAAAAAATAGAGGGGTAAGGACTTATTTGGATGTACAGGAAATTCCCTTTTTGATTAACGGTTAAAGACAGAAGTATTTCTTGACCACTCTTGCAATCTGGTGATCTAATGAGAGAAAGAGATATCTACCCCAGTTAGTTAGGAAATAGGTTTCAATTTGGACTGCATTTAACTTATTGATAATGCTCCATGTGGTATAGCATCAGATAAAATCACCAGAGATTCATAGGAGGATCTACCTTTAACAAGTCTAAACTACTGGGGATCAAGTCTAATTAAATATTTTTATATCATAGACCAGCTCTCGTAGTAGCCAGGTAGTAGCCAATAGGTGAATCACTGTATACCAGCTCTCTGTATTAGCCAGGTAGTAGCCAATAGGGTGATCACTTTTTATTTATCATTCGAGTGCAAAAACCACAGTCCACATTCATTGGAAATGATGACTCAGAGTCTTCCCTCATATCTGTGGCCAGCCTGATTGCATTAGATGTTCTGAGGCAGTGCAATCATCAGAAAAGCAGACATAAATCTGTAAGGCCACTAAGTTTACTTGCACACAGGGAAAGTTTTAGTCATAGGTGACTCTATACTTAGACATACAGACTTTACACTCACCACACTGGACAAGAACAGGGTGACCGCAAGCTTGCTTGTCTGGCATCAGTATCTGTGATGTTACAAAGGCCCAAAAGTTCCCCTAAGTCTGACAAATATGACTACAACCTAGTGGTGGCCCTTGTTAGAGGAAATGACCTGAGGTTCCCCACCTAGAGGGACATACAGAGAGACATGTGTTAAGAGGCAAGAATGATGCTGGTCTTGAACAGTATTTTGTCTTCACAAAAAATGATTCCTCAATACAAAGACAAGATAATTGGCTAAGTAGTTGGTATCATTCTAAGGGGAATCAGTATTTGTCAGCCTGGAATGATATAGTAGGTAAGAGTTCCTGTTTGCCAGGGATGTCTTTTACCTGTTATACCAGACTTCAGCTTACCAGCTAAAGTCTTTGCTGACCCCATAGCATTTTTAGGCAAGACTCCCTTCTGCACATTTCTATATAGAAAACTCAAACTCAAATTTGGACAACATCAACATGGCACTACTCAGTACTAGGAGTCTAAACAGAAAGCTGTCAGACCTTGATGCCCTCCTGCGACTTGAACAGATTCATTTTTGTGCTGATATTGAGACAAAGTTTCAGTGCAATGATAGTACTTCCTCTGTACCAGGGTACTGATGTATCCAATACATTTATACAACCAGACAATGGTAATCATTATGTTTTTAAAGTTAAAGCTAATTGTGACACTAAAAACTTAGTTTATTTAGCACAGTGTGTGACTTGTTCAAAATTTTATATAGGAAAAACTAATAGGTGACTTAAGGAACGACTTAGAGACCATTATTATTGTGCCAGTAAGGGCCATAGTTATAGTGCCTTAGCTAAACATATACTAGAGAAAGGCGCTAACCATTGGTTCAAGTTTATGGCAGTAGAAGTAATTTATGAAAGTTTTAGGTTGGGTGATATAACTAATGTCACAGAAGGGAAAGAATTAAGATGGATTCTTAAACTATCAGCACATAGAGGTGCAGGTTTGAATGAATCAGTACATCTTAAGCCAGTTCTGAAAGAAAGAAAGCTTCTTAAATAAGTATACTGCTATGTGTGCGTTTTTATGGCAATAGCCTTTTATGATTTCTGTCTTAAAAGAAAGCTGTGGCTTTAAATTTTTATGTCTATTGTATTTGAATGTCTTTTATTGGTAGATATTTAACTGATTGCATTTTAAATATTGGAGATGCTGCTGATTTTTTGTATGGTCTGAAGAAGCGATTTTATTGCGAAAGCGCTTACCTGTGTTCAAATAAAAGTCTATTTGGATTTTACACTGCTCTTTGCCATCTGCTTTTTATTGGTTTGCTGTGGTGCTGTGTTCTACATTTTTATTCATCTATATAAGTATATACACATTAAGACCCTCACTTTTTTCCCACAACCAAAATCTTATCTTTTTTAATATCTTAGCCAATATCCACTTTCCATTATACTTCATCTCATTCATTCTTCCATTCCATATAGTCCAGATTATATAAAACAGCTTCTTATCAAAGTTTGTTGCAAATTCCTTATTATTGTTACTATAATTTCCACATTATATCATATCTATATTAATTTTTCCTATTTTCATAATACATTTCAAGTCATTTTCTTCATTCAGCTTACCCCATAATTTATTTAACCGTAAACACTACAAAAACATGTATTGTTGTTTCAGTCTCACCACAATAATGGCAATTTTTTCTTCTATTTTTTATATGGCATATTAGCTTTTACTGGCAATTTACTTGTAGATAATCTCAATAAAAAATCTGTACATTCAACATATTTTTACACCATTCTATTCTAACTTTTCAATGCCTTTATCTTTTTATCCTTTATGTTTTCTATGGATAACTGTAACAATATTCATTCATTATATTCATGTGCCATCTTTTCCTTTTTTCTTCCACTTCTCTTATTTTTAATTTCTACAATATAATCTTTTTATATATTATTATTATTATTTCTCCATTAATTTTTTCTTATTTTTTATATTTGCTCAACAATCTCTATATTGCTCTATATTTTTCTGTCAAAATTACAGTTATTAGTGAACTGTTTCCTTCTTTAACCTATTTTATTGCATCATATAAATTCAATAATGTTACATACACCACTGAATTTATAAGTCCTAATCCTCCTTCTTCCGTGGGTTCAACCTTGAAATCCATATAAAGGAGTCGAATGGAAAAACTTAGAAGATACACAGATACATATAAAGGAAAAGTATTAAATAAGCAATTTATTGATGAACCAAAAAAGTTTTATAGAGAATTGGGAAACATGGTAAAAAGAATTTAAAGACTGCTAAAAAAGAAGAACTAGATATATTTTGGAGAATTATCTATGAAGATCCTGTGGAACATAACAAAGATGCTAAATGGATAGAAGAAGTAAAAGAAAGAATAAGA
The DNA here is from genome assembly GCF_019279795.1 of Protopterus annectens. Lineage (NCBI taxonomy): Eukaryota > Metazoa > Chordata > Ceratodontiformes > Protopteridae > Protopterus > Protopterus annectens. Next base: position 656,587,684 of record NC_056730.1, read on the forward strand.
AGTTTAAAGGTACAGAATATGAAATGGGATGAAGTAACAGCCAGAGAGATTGAAAGAAAGTTAAGAAAAGCCTCTAACTGGAAAACCCCAAGCCCAGATGCAGTACCTAACTTCTAGTTAAAAGTATTAACATCTTTGCATGACGATTTAGCCATGAGTAAGGACTATTTATATGTGCCCCCTGAGCAGACACCAACCTGGCTAACAACAGGAAAAACTAGCTCCTACTTAAGAGTGAACCTGCAAGATATCCTAAAAATTATAGACCAATAACTTGCCTTCTGATGACGTATAAACTATACACGGGAATTGATGCCGATAGAGTTTATAGTCATTTAGAAGCAAACTGAATTATGGCAGTAGACAAAAGGGCAATAAAAGAAAGTCATATGGAACAAATGATCATTTGCTGTTAAATAAAGACATAGCGGAGAACTGTAAAAAGAGGAAGAATCTAAGTATGGCATGGATTGACTACAAAAAAGCATTTGATAGTATCCCACATGTATGGATAAAAGAGTGCTTAAAAATGCATAAGAGTGACTATGAAACAGTGGCTGACCACTTTGCAATTAAGCCATGATGAAGGACAAATTATTATCCCAGGGATAAAAATTCAAAGATGGATTTTCCAGGGTGAGTCTCTGTCACCATAGCTATTCTGCCTTGTCCTTAACTCATTAAACTGTCTACCTAACAGCTTAGGCCATGTATAATTTGGCTCCTTAAATGACATCAAAGTGTAAAGATTTCTCATCTTTTCTTTTTTCAATGATTTAAAACTGTATTGCTCATCTGCTGAGGACATGAAAGTACAACTGCAAGTTGTCAAAATCTGTTCAGATGATATAAGAATGTCATTTGGTTTTGATAAATGTGCAAAAGCAACCTTTATAGCAGGAAAACTGCAACACCAGGAAAACATCAGTTTGGGACAAGAATGTGATATAAAAGAACTTGAGCAAGAAGGAATGTATAAATATTTGGGAACTGATGAAGGATCAACAATAAAACATGAACAAATGCAAATAAAACTTATTAAGGAATACAACATTGACATCTAGGAACAAAATCTAAACTATAAACCAGTTTGCTCTTCCTGTCCTAACTTACAATTTTGGAGTGATTGACTGGCTCCAAAACATGTTGGACAGAATAAATAGGAAAACAAGAAAGATGCTTCATTCTCACCAAATGATGTATAAAAATCAGTGCATACCAAGATTATATATTCCCTGTTCTGAAGGAGGAATGAGCCTCCTTGAAACTGATTACATGTATAGATCAGCAATTGTAGGACTGCCTACATATCTGCTAACCTCATAAGACCCAAACTCAGTAAAATTTTTGAAACATGAGGAGAATAAATCTAAGATGACTTGTCTGCTTAATCTAGCAGAAGCATATCGGCATCAAGGAGGAATGGAAATCAAACCAGAAGTAGATAAAAATCAGGCAGCAAGTGAATGTGCCAAAAAACAAAGGAAAGCACATAAGGTGAAGGACAACATGAGAAGGCAAGAAATGTGGAAAATGCAGAAATATAATTGCAAGTATAGAAAACTTCTGGAATAACCTCATGTTGAACAGGAATGAATGCAGGAATGGTTAAGGAGAGGCGAATTCAAAGCAAGAGATGAAAGATTAATATTGGCAGCCCAAGATAGTGGGCTGCATATATGTTGGTTTACAAAGTCCATTTAATATGTGGGAGAAACAGACAGATGTAGCTTTTGTAAAAACAAATTTGAAACAGTCACACACATCATTGGTGGTTGTGACATACTAATGGCAGAAGGACTGTATACTGGAAGACATAATAATGTGGCAAGATTGTTGCATTGGGGATTGTGCAAAGACTATGGCAAACTGGCTGAAAAACACTATAAACATGAGCCACAAAGCATCATAGAAAATACTGAAGTATGGGATCATCCATTACCAGGAGTTCAAAAGATATAGTGGTCCATGAAAAGAAAAGAAGACAAAAGTAGCACTGATCATTGAAATCACCACGCCCAGTGACTATAGTGTCTTGCATACAGAGAGACACAAAGTCATAAAATATCAGGATTTGCAGGCATAAAAGAGAGCAATGCGGAAGAAAGATACCCAGACAGTCCCAACAGTAGTAGGAGCAATGGGGCTTATAAAAAAGAATCTACAATCATATTTAGATATGTTACCAATACATGTAACTGCATACAAATTGCAGAAGGAGTCATTACTGGGCACATTACATTGCAGGTGCTGCGAAGACCACTTCTGGCTGACATGAAAGACTGAAGCAATACTAATTTCATGAACTTTAATCGTACTTTGACTTAGGAATGGGGTCCATTCCCGTCATGGTATTAGAAACCCAGAAGATTTGGAGAAATTAAAAAAAAAAGAAAACAGTTGTAAAAATGTCTTTCTGTTCTTTTACTGGAATCAAGTTTACGCTTGCTAAATATGCAAATTTTCCTATCAACACAGAGTTTACTAAGTACACCTTTTTCTTATAAGACAATCCCAGGGATTCAAGAATGGCCAATTTCCATGCAGGAACAGTGTAGGAGCTCCTGCATGGAAAATGCCCCCCGAGCGATCCAGAAAAGTGGCATTTTCATGTGCATGAGTGGCCCTACACTGTTCCTGCATGGAAAGCCATGTGGGATGCAAATCACCTCATTTGCTGGTAAAAAACATGCAAATTAGGTGATTTTGCGATCCATGAAGCGGGCCAGACTCCATGCAGGATCAGTGTCAGAGCAGAAATGTATTCAGTTAGTAACTGAATACATTTCTACATCTGAACAAATGGAGGCAGGACAGCTCGTGAAAAGCATGTATTACAGTCAAACACACATGCCAATGGCCAAATATAAGGCAATTGGCATTAATAACAGTTTATTTTCTTTTAAAATGAAACTTTTTTTTTTGGCCGATCATGGCCGTTTAAGCTTAGGGCAAATGGGATCGTGCTGAAAAAAAAAAAAAAAAATGAGAAAAGTCAATTTTAAGTTCATTCTGCATTTTACCATTATAGTCAATGGCATGCAGAATGTAAACAATACCAGGGAGCACTGATTGTCAAGGGGAAAGGGTCTGTTTAAGTATAGTAACTAATGACCTACACATTGGGGTAAGCAAATGAGGGGAGTTATACTGAATCACAGATTTCCTCAAAGTGTCAGCTTGTACATAACTGTGTAGGTGCAGCAATACAAGGGTGCAAGTGTAAGAGCTGAATGACTTCATAAGAGGGTGTGTCATGCTTCCTGTAAGTGCATTGGAGCTCTGTGGCCCATGTTTGCCCTTAGCTAAGCACAGCTAAGGAAGGGGGTGTATCAGATGTGCCTGAGCACTGTGTATACAGACTAAACGGGTGTGTGCGCCATGCACCAAGATTTAAACAAAAAAAAAAAACAAATGGAAATGGCAGCACTGTTTACATTTGAGCACTGGGTATGTGTGGTGTGCCTCAGGGCTTAAATAGGGAGGAAGTGGGAAGGGGAAACAACACTAGGAAGACAATCAAGGAGAACTAGCATAGCTGGCAGGTGGAATGTATCGAATCAGCCAGTTACACATGCAGCAGCCCAGCACACTAATATAAACTATGCAAACACCCTACAGACTGTTTTTTCCCACAAACTCTACACCACTGGTGTACACAGATGGGGGATTTGTAACTGGCAAAACCAACTAAAAATGTTAGAGGCTGCTGCTGCTTTACTCCATAAATATATGCTAGAGACTGAGAGTGGTGAGGAGAAGAATGCTGACAACCGGCCCACATTGAGGAGGAGGAGAAGAGTGTACAGACCCAGGATAACCAACCAGGGCCTACATGAGCTGGAGATATTAGAGCACTATAGGGTAGACAGAGACATTTAACAGCAAATCGTTGAGCTGTGCTGGCCACGCCTTACACACAGAACTAATAGAGGGGAACTAGGGTTTCCAACTTTCCATGTCAAAAATTCTGGGCATGTATGTAAAAGCAAAATGTGTATAATTTTAATAACCCCCATGCAGCTATTCCATATCCTATTACTTGGCTATTTCTCCATTTCTGTTCAAACCTCTCAGTGTGCATACTATCCTCTGCTTTACTTCTGCAATGATTACAAATATTTGAAATTAATTTAAAACTTTTATTTCAAATTTTAAAGCACAAACGCTGAAAATCATTTGCTAAACAATGCAATACAGTCTCACAATGAAAGCAGACTTAGCATTAAAACTTCCCTCATCTCTGCCTTTGAAACATTCACTGAATCAGTATTGAAACCCACATTCAAAGAAAATGCATCTGGCATCAGTGACAGATTAAGTTTACTTTTGGGCTGTTTTCAAATCACAGACCCCTTGCACACATTTTTAGGACCATGCAAAAGTTCTTTGATTCACCTTCCGGATTGTATTAAATTATAATATATAATAATTAAATTATATGCCTTGTATAATACAGCATCACTTGTTAGAGCATGTTTTAAATTTATAGTTTTAAACATATTTTCCAGTAAGCAATGCAACAAAACATATGAACCATTAATGACAAAACTGCCCAATTCAGAACACTTCAGCCACAAAAGGCCACTCAACCTTCTGTCATTACAATCCAACAATATGCACAATCTCTGCAGAAGTAAAAGCCATCTGAATAATTTCACATTAAAGAAATCTGTAATTAATAAACAGGTTGCTGCTAGCAAACAACTTTATATTTCAGTGTTTCATATACAAATTCAGTGCCTGCTAACCTTGAAGAATAAATTGGCTATTTACATTAAAAAAATGGTAAGGTGGTAATCTGCTCTTTATCTGCGATTTCACACATCTGTCTACCAGCTGCTTAGTCAATCATATACAGTTGAATAAACAGCTTTTGACGAAACATTCTATGTACTGATCTGTTTCTCTTGTTTGAACACTCTCTAGGTGTCTGACTAAATAATTCACAGACAATTTCTAAATTATCTAGAGCACCATCACCTTCAATTCCATTATCATCATGAGCTTCATGCTAAGCCATGATGTTGACACTTCCCTAGTCACTTGGCAAACCTTGTAAACACAGACGTAGGCAAAGATAATGCTGCAGCTTGCCATGACTTCTCAAAGGCTACAATCTTACATGAATTTTACCCATAGTACTACACTTTGACAGCAGACTCAAACATAATCATAGTTTGTCAAATGTGCAACCATATAATTTCCCAATTAGTGTTGGGAGTATACAGTATTTATGTAGCTGGCATGTAGAACTACTGTAAGGGCTTAAATCTCAAAAAAATCAACCCTTCTCTTCTATGAAAAGAATGTCATGTCCAAGTAGCTTTGCAGCAGAATATTAGCTGAAAAAGTCTAGCATGATAAAACTTAAACAAAACAAATTCCATGATGTTCCACCGTAACAGAAAAAGCAAGGAACACAGCTGCAGTTGAATAATCAGTGCTGATAATGGAGAACAACTTGAAAATGTAATGCTACAGAGTAATGTATTTATTTGCATTTGCTAAATTTGAATATCTAATGCCATCTAGCCCCTTTAAAGCACCAGACAATGTTTTTATATCAAGTATGTCATATTTTTTACAACATAGACATACACTTTAATAAAATAAGCATCAAATCATAGCAATATACATAAGCTGTGTTTATGCCAGTAGTGGAGACATCAACAATCATTACAATTACTTCATAAAGAATTATAACAAATTTTGATTTTCACAATCACACTAGATATACACAAGTAACAGAATATTAAAAAAAATCATAAGGTCTCTTGATAAGGAAACTGATAATCTGACAGAATATGTAAGGAAAGTGAAGTTCGGACTAAAGGTTAGCTATGGGCTTCTACATAAAACTTGGTATGAAATGGCATGAGCAGCACCATGAATATAGTTAATGCTGCTAAGAGATTTTATTTCAGTCAAATGACAAAAAGCCCTGGCATGTATTTACAATTCATTTTGTTGTGTTTCTAGGCCGCATGTTGAGCAGCAATTGCCTTTTTTACATTTACATGTAGTCTTATATACAAGACAGAAATAAGTAATGCAGTTAGGAGTCAGAAAGTCCTTAGCTACTCATAAAGTATGAAAAGTAAAATAGGAAATAGCAAGAGGAAAGGCTGAAGCCTTAATCTCTGTGATGCCAGACTAGCTGCTTCAGGGCAGTAGGTACAGTAAACTATTGCCAAAAACAATCAGGCTGCTGTGTACAGGCTTACCTAAAACCCATAGGAACAGTCATACATTTGTACTCTGTACTCTTATGCCATGCTTTTGCCTCCTCCACCCTAAAATGTTCAAATCTCATAAAATTGCCCCATAGCCTAAGAAATGTGCATTGATGTTAGTCACACCTCTCCAATTATCTTTGAGATACAGCACTATGACTTTTGACCTTGCATTTAACCTCTTTCCTCCTAGATTTACTGAATTTCTACTTAACTCACACAAAGATTACTTGTAGTCACTAACTTTGTTCTGGAAAATAAAAATGTGTTCCATAATTGTCAACGTATTAGCAGAAGAATTCTGGATAAACCCAAAAATAATGAGGTGAGGCTCAAACTCAGGGACAGTGCCTCAGTATTGCTATTATAAACTTAGAACATTGCTAGCTTAACAGGTTTTGCATTGGCATGCATTTTGTGATTAATATGAAGCCTGAAACTCAATGTTTGCCAATATTTAGAGATTTCAGCCTTCATTGTTTTGCCAGAAAACCTCACATTTTATGTAGAGCAGAACAGAAATATGAGACAAATCTGGACATTCTGGACAGTTCAGCAGTATGATGTGCCCCTCCTTTGACTTTTTGATGTAATCTTTTAAATGACAGTGTGTATTTTAATGTTCATGGATTAAGAGGTATATATGCTTTTACTCTTTACAACTATAAAAAGGATGCTTGTAAAAAAGCATACTTTCTTCCTGCATGTTGTAGATATGTCCTGAGCTTTCCAATTCATATTGTTTCTGAGTGATTTTCAGAAATAAATGTGATTATTTGAATAAACCAAAACAAGTATGAGCACTACCAGAAACAAGCTGTGAAAAACTTACTGTCAAATCTGGAAGTAGACCTCACACTGTCCCAGCTGCTACCATCCGATCTCTCAAACTACCAGGGAAATATCAGATCAAAAAACTCTGAGACCAGTACATTCTGTAATCTTAATAACGAGGACTTGCCCAAACTATTTTCTCTCACTCTCACTCACACAGACATACACAAACACATACCTCTCACTTGTCTGACTGTTTGTGGTGGTCTGCAGCCACTGCACAGTCTAAACATCTTGTGGAATTCAAATTCACCCTCGTGGAACAGGAAGAAGTAAACAGTCTCGATTTCTACATCTGTACGACCAGACGCAAAGGGCGTTCTTAAAGAAGAACACCCTTATTTTTAAAAACTCGTTTTTTTTTATTTAAAAGAAAAGATTTATTTTTTTTCCGGACAATACAGTGCACTTTTCGTTTTCCAGACAGTGCCCCTTAATTCCCAACAGTCTGGAAGAATTCCGGACGGTTGGCAACCCTACCCATCCCAGTGGATACCAAGGTATGTCTAGGCCTAAGAATACTAGCCACAGGTACCTTCCAAAGATCAACTGGGGATATCATGGGGGTCTCACAGGCATCAGCATCCAGGGTACTCCACCCGTTTCCAGATGCCATGACACAACATGCCAATGAGCACATATATTTCCCTACCGCCCATGAGGCGTTGACCAGACATATGCGTCTCTTCCACCATATAGCAGAATACCCTGAAGTAGTTGGTGTGATAGATTGCACGCACATCCACATCAAAACACCACCCGGTGAGTGGGGCAGGGTCTACATAAACCACAAGGACTTCCCATCCATGAGCTGCCAGATCGTGTGTGATAATTATCATGAATGTGTTTGCTGGCAGCCCTGGAAGCTATCACGACTCCTACATCTGGCATTGCTCACAGCTGTATCAGGCATTTGCCAGGGGGGTCATCCCATATGGCCATTTAGTGGGGGATGCTGGTTGTGCACTGGAGCCATGGCTGATGACACCCATCAGAAATGCACACACACCTGAACAAGAACACCATAATGAGGCACACGTGCAAACCAGGATCATTGTAGAGCACGTATTTGGGATGCTCATGTCACAGTTCCGCTACCTTGACATATCCGGTGATGCCTTGCAGTACTCTTCAGCTACATGTACACAAATGTTCATAGTATGTGCCATGCTACACAATATAATCCTCTGGAAACAACTGCAGCAGGAACAGCATGGGGCAGGGCCACACTGCCCCCCACCATTGCCAAGGCCAGCACAGGCACAGAGGGACTCAGAAGGAGCAACATTCTGAGCCTGTCCCTGTAGGCAGAAGGAGGCATGCTCAGTATGCCCATGCCTTGGCAAAGAGGCAACACATAGCACACACACTGACACTGTAGGGACCCAGGGACTGATACCTCTCTCTGGCTCACACATACAGTAAAAGGGATGCCAAACATAACACTATCTAAGCTTTACCATGTACAGGGAGTGTACTATGTGCATCCAACATAGTAAGCCCTCCAGCACTGTCCTCAACTGGCCCAGCAACAAGGTAAGTCACTCTTCCTATAAATTACTGAATGGAGTAGTATGTTTTCATACTTGTATGTATGATATGGATGCAAGCATGCAAGGGAATTGGGTGACTGAATGGGATAGCAGCAGACAGCTATATGGGACAGCAGGAAATTCATAACAAATACTGGTGTCAACATACTAGGCAGCACTACACAAGGTGACAACCCCCACTGCAGTACAAGTGATGGCCCAAAGAACTGCGGGTGTCAATAAGTCACACACATGGATATCAATGAGGGTTACATGTCCACCACCAGCCTCACCCAGCAGGACAGGTTTAGATGACCCTGAAGAAAGGCCGAGCTAAGGCCCCCAAATGATGGCAATGGTGAGCAGCCCCCTCCAGACCTACTCAGACATACTACAACAGGTCTGGCAGTTGCATTCTAGTTCTGAAGGGTAAGAAGTCTGAAACTGAAATATATGCCATTAAGATCTAACATGTGTTACTGATATGAATCCTGTCTGCATGATAGGTCACAGTACAACATGGAATAAAAGCCAACAGAGTAACCGAAATATCAGTGCAGTCATTTCAAATGTTAAAGTCTGCAGGTGTGCACCCCCCCCCCACAATGCCATGTAGAAATGCAGTAACAGATGGCCTCCAGCACTCTCAAATGGCCTACAGTCCTCTGGCAAAGGTCCATGCCTCACCCATAGTGCCAATGTACAGAATGTCAGGGAGTCCCAACTAACAACCTAACACAGTAAACAGAAAACAAATGCAAGCCCATGTTGACAAATGCTAGTAACATGCCTCCCTATGTCCTACTGCAAGGACTGTGGATCAGGCCATAAATGCTACTGGGATAAAAGCCCAACTATAGGGATACCTCTGAGATATTGCTTACATAATGTTAGGTGCAGGAGAAAATAACAGAAGTGTGGTGTAGAATCATGGATGTCATGGAGTGTGTGAAGTCTGAAACTCCAATGTCCTCCCATACTACTCCCGATTGCAAACCCATGAATGAATAACCACAAAACCACTGGTAAACCACAATGTGAAGGTAAACTGACCACATATATGAGTCCTGCCTCTGGATAACCTGGGTGTATATGTACAGCTGAGAGGTATGGCCCCAGCAGGATATGGCCATTCCATGCAGTTGAGAAAAGCACAAGGATGGCATCCCCAGCCAGCATACTAACAAGGTGCTGGACCATTTGCACAGAACCAGCAAGTCTATTATCTGTAGCTACCCCTCCACAATGGCAGGTGTGTGCCAGAATGTGTAGTCTATATGGCTCAGAATACTGGTCTCAGCTTCATTCATCTTGTATTTCCCGGTAAATAACTGTATTTCCCGGTAAATAACTGCGAGCAAAGAATGATAACTGTCAGTAGTTGATGACATGACACATCACAGTGTAAAACAGTACAAATGTCAGAAAATCTATGCTACAACCAAACATGTCACACAAGCAGCACAGACAGCAATAGTTACTGTATCCCCCATATGTTAAGCCCATTGTGTTTCTATATAGGCAACCTATCTACAGATATCCTGCAGAAACAGTTTGATAGGTGTAGCTGTAGCACACAAAACCCTGAACTGGAGTCCAACCCTCCCTGGAATGGATGCACACACTCAATATAGAAGGTCATACTGGGTATGCTCTTACACTTAGAGAAATGAAGCCCTTGTCTCACAACACAGTGGACTACAGATATCGGTTATTCTCAGCTGTCTGTGCACACACGCCTAATTGTACAACATTGATACTTCACACACACACACGCACACACACACACACACACACACACACACACACACACACACACACACACACACACACACACACACACACACACACACACACACACACACACACACACACACACACACATTGGATAGGAATACACACACATATCTAAGCCAACATGATATAATATGTCAAACATACACACACAGAGACATGGGAAAGAAAAAGACAGACAGCGACAGAAAGAATCCCATTATGAGGCATGCCCCACCCACTATACATCCCATAGGCTGATATCACATGATGTGCTGATGTCATTCACTGTAGAAATACCTTTGGTTAGCCCTCAGCTCTATAGTTTCAATGGTGCGTAACACTACAATACAAATAGGCATCCATATAGCAGTTGTAATCTCAGTCCTGTCAAATGTAAAGTTGCGTGTGAGTGTGTGCGTGTGTGTTTCTAGATGAATGTGATCAAGGTGATTCACACTCACTAAACCTCCCTTACCCTTCCCTCAGCACTGCTGCTGATGTCACTCACCTTCAAAGATACCTTTGCACAGCTCTCCAACATATAAACTCTGTGGTGCATGTGATAACTGTGTAATACTATAGTGTAGCAAACTAGTTAGGTAGGAGTTCCAGTCCTGATCCTGGCAAATGTGTGAATGTGACAGAGTGTGCGTGTCCTTCTGGAGACCTGATTTTGTGGTTATTCACACTTACAACACTTCCCTTACCCCTCCTTTAGCACTGCTGCTGATGTCACTCACCTTCAAAAATACCTTTGCACAGCTCTTCAATGTGTAAGCTCCGTGGTGCATGCAATAAATGCAGAACAATGTAGTAGCAATAACTGCAGAGGTAGGGGTATGAATCTCATTCCTGGCATATGTATGTGTGTGTACATATGTCTACATGTATATGTTCATAACTCAAAGATGTTGGCCCCATTTACACCCATTGCACATCTCAGTGCCAGACTTTAGCAGTCCTGCAGATATCATCCACCTTAGAAGTACCCGTTGGCAAGCATAAACCATGTAAGGTCAGTGGTACATGTGGTAAATGCATAATGTAATGGTCTGAAAAGATAAATAGATGTTTGAACCTCACCCCTGGCAAATGTAAAAGTGTGTGTAGGGTAAAATATTTTGTGGAATCTCTCACCCACTACATCACCCAATGCCAGTATTTACAAGGGCTGGTGATGTTCCTCACCTTAGAAGTACCTTGGGACAACCTCCATCCTATAAGCTCCGTGGCGATTGTGCGATAAATGCCTAACACTGTAGTAGCAATGCATAGCACACACCATGGAGCTTATAGGATGGAGACGCATGCAGTAAATGCCTAACACTGTAGTAACAATACATAGCTAGGTAGGGGTTCGAAACTCAGTACTGGCAAGTGTGTGTGTGTCTGTCCTCAGTATCCTGTGTGGGGGTCGGTGTGAATGTGTAATAACAGGATCCATTGGGGAGGTGGGTTTTGTTAAATTATTGTGTTAAGGACCTAGTATATGTCCCAATGTCCATATTACAAGGCCAGCAGTTGTCAAACACCATAAAGGTTGCTGTAGACAATCCACAGCCCTAAATGTCTAGTGCCATGTGCAATGACTGTGTGACAGTATGGATTAGTGAACAATACAGGCAATCATTCTAATACTCAGAGACCACTCTCCACCCACGAATCATACACAAACACACTTGGCTAGGCAATAACTACTATATTGGTAGTTCCCCTGCATAATGCCTCACAGATAGAACCCATGGTGTGATTGCAGTGGACTACATGCCTGTTGACCACAACAGTGCCACTGATAACAGAAAGTACTTTGATGTGTTACATCTCCTGACTGAGTGTGTGTTATCCAGCAAGTTAAAGGACATGGCACCCTGTTCAATCCCCTCAGTAGCCCAATTAATGTGTATAGTGGCCTTTTGCCATGTTCCCCACTGGATGCCTGCAACAACTGTAAAGTCCTGGTGACACACAGATGCCTAGAACAGAAATGGAATACAGCATGTGAGAACACATTCACTCAGCACTTCACTTGTGGGGGGAGAGAGGGGTAAAACTGCCACTGAATGTGTTGCCAAGACTGTGGCCAATATCTGTTGTCTCAGGAGTTACTGCCTATCCTGTCTCAGGATAGGCAGTAACTCACAGCACTTGTGTGTAATGCTGTGGAGGTTGTTGATGTAACTATCAAAGGCTGTTGTGACTGTCATTAGTGTCTGCTGCATCCCTGCTGCCATACATGCCTGTTGGGGATTCCATGAGGGATCCAAAGTTGTGTTTGAGGCTAATAAGGGAGTTCAACAGTCATGGAACACCACCTTTCCCTGCAACAGTGTCCTCTCTCTGATGTACACTTTAGTAATGTCAGGGGACCATCACATTGTCTCCCTGTGTTTGGAGGACAGCGTCTGGGTTCTGTTGGCCTTGGTTAGTACTTGTTCATACAGTGCCTATGTGTGTGATTCCACATTCATGCAGCTCTTTCCTATTACCATGGGTGCAGTGAAGACATTCACCCCTGTTTTCATGGCTGCAAAGTCAGCTTTGGAGAGGTTTTGCCAGGTGATCATCTTTGTGGGGAGGTGTGGCTGACATGTTGAGTCCCATGTTGATTACAGCCTGTGTGAATCTCACCATGCAGGGATTGACATCTGTGGATGAATAACAGTCCCATATTTAAGTGGTCAACACAGGTCAAGGTTGTTGCATCCTATACTAGGGGTCAGTATGAGCTGGTCTAGGGTAATGGAAATGATGAATCCCAGAAGTGTTGGGCCACTGTACTGGCGCTTGGTTACATTCCCCAGGTGATGGAGGGGTAATTGAAGACACACGTACTATGTCACTGTTGCATTGGACCATCATAGATAGCAGGGTGTTGAGGAATGTGCATTGACAGTCTAGGGACATAGATGTGGACCCATAGCAGGCTATGGTCTGGATTGCACTATTACCCCAAGGCAGTTGTACCGGACATGTCTCCAATGCATTATGATGGGATACTAGTCTGGAGGTGTTCCTATTCATAATAAATATGGAGACCACACCACCTGTGGAGGTGTGGTGTGGTCCATGTTTGGGGGCTGACAGCTGTAGAATCAGTCATAGCCTGATACTGCAGGTCTCCTGTCTGCTGCTGTGAATCACCTCTCCATCACAGCAGATGTGTCCTCCACTCCAATGACTGCTATGAGTGACTGCATCTAGACAGATGTCCACTGTTGAGCAACATGACTCTCAGATTGCATACATGTGTAGCTGTTATGGTGGTAATAACATTAGGAACACTGCTTAATAAGGCATCATAGGGGTGGCAAGATACTTAGCCAGTACCTGGCAACCCAGTGGTGACAGATGTAGGACATCCATGGCAAGTCATTGGGTTCTGTCAATCATGTCATCTCAAGCAGAGAGGTTTTGGATCCCCTGAGTATGACACATAACACAATAACCAGTGTTACAGTCAATCATCTGTTGATGGTATTGCAGCATCATTCCGGGTGACAGTGGTACACTGCCCAGGGCTACTGTCACACTTGCCTGGACTGCATAATCAGAGAGTTTAACCATGTCTCCTGGCATGTAGTCTAGGGAGGTATGTCCCAAGTCATTCACACCCACATGGATATGGAATGATACACATAGTTGTTGTGGAGTGACATGACAGGCTGTGTCATGTGTTAGATGCTGGCATGTGATAGATATTTGGCTGTTACCTGCTCCATATTCAGCTTATTGAGTGGGATGTATGTGTCTCAGTAGTGAGTTACCCATGATCACTGTATTGTGCAAGGTGGTTAGTCCAAGGAGCTTAGGATGGGGGGGACATTGTGTAGGTTAAATGTGTATCCCTTGGCATGTGCCATGTCGTGGTGTCTGAGTTTGTGTCTGCCTTGCTGGTCTGTGCTGTTTGGGTAAATGTCCATTGATTGCTTCTGGGAAGGTGGATGTGTGGCTTTTTCACTGTATGTCATGGCTGTCAAAGTGGGTGTCATGGTGAGCTACGTGCTCCACATGGTATGGTGCAGGTGTTGATCTTATCCTCTTGATGTGTTAGTCCAGTCTTTACTGGAGAGTGTATATGACCACATTGGCTGATATATGGGTAACCCTCACCGATCTGAGTGTTTGGAGTTTAGAAGGGAGGGTTGTCTGTGTACATGAGGCAGTTGCAACAGTGCCCCAGAATGGACAAGTGCACCAGGTTAATGGGTGAAAGCACAGATAACTGCCCTTCAGACATGCCAGGAGGGGTGGACATAACTAGTGAGTAGTGGGGCTACATCTGTGATGAACAAGTACTGCTGATGGCTGCCAGGTGTGCCACACTTCTTGTTACAATAACCTGGTAAAGTGCCAAGCCATAATGCTAGTTGAAATGCAAGACAGCAAGAACTAGCATGATGTGCAGGTGGAACAGAAGGCAGATTGTCTGCTACTTGTAATACTTTACCACAGCTGAGCAGTTATCAGCAGCTTTGGCCATATGAAAGTTCAGTAAGCTCTGTAGTGTGCACAGTAACTGGGTAACACTATATTAAACATACCTAGATAGGCAGGAGTTCTAATTCCAGTACTGGGAAGTGTATGTATGTGTGTGTGCGTGTGAATCATGTACTGTCTGGCTCATACCATTTTTGACCTGTATACTACCCTTTACATTTCCCTTCACTCCAATTTAGTAGACCTGTTGATGTCATCCGCCTTAGAAGTACCTTTGGAAGAGGTGGAAATGAGTAAGTTCTGTGGCGCGTCTGATAACTGTGTAGCACTGTAGTAGGAATATATAGATAGGCAGGAGTTGTAATCCCAGTACTGGCAAGTGTGTGTGTGTGTATGTATGTCTGTGTGAATCATGTACTGTCTGGCTCATACTATTTTTGACCTGTATACTTTACATTTCCCTTCACTCCAGTTTAGTAGACCTGTTGATGTCATCCAGCTTAGAAGTACCTTTGGAAGCTGTGGAAATGTATAAACTCTGTGGTGCATCTGATAACTGCATAGCACTATAGTTGGAATACCTAGATAAGCAGGAGATCTAATCCTAATGCTGGCAACTGTTTGTGTGTGTGTGAGGATCATATCATGTGTGGCTTATACCATTTTGATGTGTATACCATACACTGCTGGTGACCACCTCCCACTGCCATTGCTTTATATAGTGTGGTAACAGCGTCTGCATCACATGCAGCAGGTTAAACCATTGTACAGTCTTCTGTACAGATGTGTATGGAATATCCATATGTTTGAAACCTATACGTGGTTGGAAATGGTCTGTGTGCTTTAACAATGCCCATGTATGTCATATCATGTTCAGATAGGCCACAGTGAGTGTACTGACACACATGGCAGCATGAGGTATCATTTCTGACTGAAGCATCATGTGTTTGCCACCCTCACAGGTGGCCAGCCTTGTAGGTGCAATACATGAGTCCAGATGCTTGGTTTTACAAGTGAACTGTACCTGTTATGGGTCACATTAAAGGCTGGAAGAGGTGTGGACTGTCATATTGTGGTCCTAATTAGTATGTAACAGGAACACCTTGCATCTTAAGAGTGGAGTGTACACAATTTATAGCCACTGTATACCAGTAATGTGTCATGCATGACCTTACCTTAGGCTGTTTGTCCAGCACAATTTGCTGGCCTCTGTCCAGACATCTTGGCACTGACAAGTTGTGAGGTATGCTACAGGAATGTTGTGTTCACATCAGATAGGCCCCAGTGGTGACCACTGTGATGCAATACAGTTAACCCCAGCACATGTGAACATGCACAACAAGCAATATAGCTATTACATAAAGCAATATAGCTATTACTGATAGTTGTGTGCATGGTAAATTGCATGCGCTTCAAATGCCTGGTGTATTGCCAGGCAACAACAGAACAATGTCATACTCACCAGCTTCAGGCTGCTGTCCCATATACAGACCAGAGGGTCCTAGGTAGTTGTGAGAGGGAGTTATTGTCAGCAGACACACATGCAGCCTTGATATAGGATGGATGCAGCATGTCTGCACATCTACAGTACTAACCGCAATAACACACAAAGTCCTGTCCTCCCCACAGATGTGAACCTCTGTGCATTACAAAACCCCATCCACAACTGCAATTGGACCTAACACATTCATGTAGATACAATACAGATACAAGTATGTTTGATACATTAGTGTACTAATCCCCACTGGGTCCTTACCTGCATGCTCCTCATCCAGTGTGTGTGTGCAGCCCACCTCCACAATGCTTCCCTCAGCATCATGGCTTGTGCATTCGGCATGTGACCCAAGTGTGGTGAGGAGCTCCTTGGTGGGTGTCAGTGGGGGCTGGATGGCTGGGCCCCCACCTGTGGCTAGCTGGTCCCTCACTACAGCAGCATCCCATTGACGAGCATGGCATTTGAGGTCAGTGGCCCAATGCTGCACATGCTCATAAGTTCTGCTGTGCATGCCTGCATCATTTATCCTTTGGATCACACTGTTCCACAGGGCAGTCCTCTTCCACACATCTTCTGCTCACTATTCAAATGACAGGGCATAAAGTCCAATCACATATTGGGTGATGATGTCTATTTTCTCAACAGAGAATGCTGGTAGGTGAGCACTCTGCATGTTACCTGGAAGATATAAACAGGAAAAAGTTCACAGGACCTCAGACAGTTGACAAAATGCACAGCAACAGTGGATATTACTTGCAAAAAATCCACACCACACCAAAACCCTCCAAGCTATCATGGTTATAGCAGCTTGAATTACACACTTGTCCCTGAGCTATCTTATTCCCCACAATGTTGGACACTTGATTGCATAATCCTCTAACCTCCGTTCATTTCTGTGTAGAGGGTTGACAGTGGGCATCTTCCATGTCGATGGTGTGTGGATGGTGGCAGGTCTATGCTTGACTGAGGTGTGTGATGGAGCTCTGAGCACATGCCTGAGGTCATGTAGGAGGCAAACACTAATGTTATTATTCCCCATGGAGATATGCTGTTGTTGCCATTAGTAGGAAATATGTACATGCTGACCATTGCTGAGGGGAGGAGTGTGGTCGATGTGCATATCTCCCTGTGCAACTGGGGTGGACAGGGTGGCAATGTTCCCACCTAATCTGTGTGATGCAGGTTACCTATATCCACAGCATGTGTGTATGAGGTGTTCTTTACCCCCAGTACAGGGTGAATTGTGTTGTTTCATCTGAGACTTACAACATATGTGGAGACATGGTTGCAGTTGTCCTTGGTGGTGTGGATATGTTCGATTCATAGTCATAGTCAGCCTTACAGGAAGTCACCTGTGAACTTACATGCTTGCTAAGATATAGGTGGACTTGCTTCAGAGTTGTTGCCTGCACCTATGTGTCCCTGTACAGCCAATGTAGCAACCTGTTATGTGGTTTGTGTATTACTGCTGTCCACCAAAGGCGATTACTCTACATTGGTGGAGGCTGGATATACAGGTCAGGTACTCCTGTGTCCATATAGCTACAGCGGATATGAAGGGTACACACCCCTGATATACCACCTGGTATTTGTGCAATTGGAACATGACAGCACAATAACTCATTTCATAACAATTCCCACCTGTAATGTGACCTATAGCCTGTACAATTCAATTGAAAACATAACAATCAGGTCTGTAAAAACATATGGAAATAATACTCAGTACAGTAAGCCAGTTGAATGAGTGTATACACCCTTAAACTGATGTGTTGTGTATGCACCTCTTGAGATGGTTACAGCATTCATCCGTCTTGGTCTGGACTCTAACATCATGGCACATCTTAACTTGGCAATAGTTGGTCACCTTCGTAGAAACACCTTTCATTGTATTTCAGTGGGCTTGTACAGGTTAGGGATCACATAAAGATGAGAAACATTATGAAATGATCTTCTGTAGTCTGATTGTCATACAGCACACATACCTGGCAGTCTAACAGGGGTGTGGTGTACACTTGTGATATCCACTCTATACAGCTGTGGATATAGCTGGTAGTGGTAGACATGGAAAGAGGGTCATAACACAGGTCGACACTTCTCTGATTAATAGATGAATATCATGCCTACTCTAGTACCCATATCAGTGTCAGGGCACTGCAACAACCAGTAGCTGTACACATTTCTGTCTGTTGTATGCACTGACACTGATATTACACACATGCAGCATGCACAACCTTTGTACCTGAATGGTTGAAACCCTTGTGATTTAGTATTATGCCTTCCAGCTGAACATGAACATACATGCATGTGCGCAGGGAATACCTGCTATACATTTCTGTTGTATGTTAGTATGGCATACTGTAATTACAGTCTTGCTGCTCAATCATACATCTCAACCTGTTACAGCAGTACGTCTGGACAATGGCACACATAAATGGGTGTCAAAGGGGACATCAATATTGATACTGTATTAATATAGCTGCACCATACATTAGTATGTTGATTGCACAGTAGGGTTTGACATCACTGTGCTAACCTGTAATATGTCCAGCAGTCATAAGTAGGCTATTATGATACAATGTCATTGCTCACAGACCTGACAATGCTTTGGCTGACATAACACCTGTATATGTGTATGTGACTACAGATATCAGTCACAAATGTGCTTATTGTCCAGCAGAACACTGTACAGTTGAATGTTATTAATTCAGGATATCACATGCAGTTTAACACACATGTCTGCAACAGTACTTTACTATGCACATGCCCTCTATAGATCTCTTAGCTTTACAAGGCAAACATGTCATACTCATAATCACAGGTAACATGGATATGGAAAATATCCCATTATCCCATTAAATGGCCTACCAGTGGCACAGTCACAACTGTTTGTCAGATACTCCTGCAGTTGTCATATATGAGCTGTCCATTCCCAGGGTGAGTCAGGCTCCTGAGCTGTGATCCCACCTCACAACCTCTCAGAGCATCACATCTGGATAACGCCTAAAATGATGGGGGGATAAATAAGGACAGACTTGAAATATTCCTGTTACAAGCATAGGATGTTCATAGAATGATACATTTAGCATTATGGTGAATATTCTTAAGGATCTGGAGTCTTAAACTCAAGTGTTTGTCATTACCTGATGAATTCAATCCTCAGCTATTTGCCAGAAAAGTACAAATCTCAAGAGGACAGACAAAAATACATGATGGTAAAATGTGGACATTCTGTGATGATCTGTACAGTTGAGAGGTATGTCTGTGATATCTCCCACTGCAGAGAGGGACACATGCTATGGCCATAGCAGCTGTTTAGCAGGACATTAGTACAGCATGTCTTGTTGGGACATATATTCCTCCAAATCATATTTCCCATTATTACAGACCAGGTACTACATTCAATTACGTGTCTACATGTTCCACTTACCTTTTTTCTTTCTTCTCTTTTCCTCTTTATGTTTAATTTTTTATTTATCTCTCTGTACTACAGGATTAGAGCTGGTTTGAATAGGTGGCAGCATGGCTTTTGTAGCTGATGCTCATGACCAGGTGATGGCCTGTGCATCTATAGGGGTTCCGCGCTTGCTAATTGCATGCAGAGTAGCTGTGTAGTTCTTCCAATAGCCAATGTCATGG